>NW_024385943.1:0-22569 GCF_016835505.1 Polypterus senegalus | reverse complement strand
GGGCCGAAGGCCATAACCCACAGAAACCCCAAAGGGGGGTGGCATTGACTACCACTGGTGCCCAAAAAAGCTTATAAAAAGGGTGGGGACCCAGGGTGCAGCTCATATCCATAGAATCCCAAATCAGATGCACCACTGGTGCCATTTTCAGATTAGGGTTCACCTGGCTGACAGGTGGAGAACATGGAGAATTATGCTGCCTGTAACATCATTCAGCGAGCAGTTTGGTGGTGGGTTAATGATTGTCTGGGCATATCCATGGAGGGTCAAAAGACCGCTACAGGCTTGACAAAGGCACCTTGGCTGCCATTAGGTATCAGGATGAAATCCTGGACCCATTGTCAGACCCTATGCTGGTACAGTGGTTCATGGTGCATGACAATTCCTGGCCTCATGGGGTGAGAGTATGCAGGCAGTTCCTGGAGGATGAAGAAATTGATACCATTGACTGGCCACCACACTTTCCTGACCTAAATCCAATGAACAACTCTGGGACATTATGTTTTGGTCCATCCAATGCCACCAGGTTGCACCTCAGACTGTCCAGGAGCTCAGTGATGCCCTGGTGCAGATCGTGGAGGAGACCCCCCACAACACCATCTGTCATCTCATTAGAAGCATGCAACCGATGTTGTCAGGCATGTATGCAAGAACACAGGGGCCATACAATGTGCATGCAATTTTGAGTTCTGCAATTAAATTTTGGCAAAATGGACTAGCCTGCCACATAATTTTTCACTCTGATTTTTGGGGCTTCTTTGAATTCAGGGCTCTGTGGTTGATCATTTTCATTTCCATAAAAGCGATGGGGCATCCTTTCATTCCTAACACATTACCCAGTCTATATCAGTATAGATATCCAGGAGGATTTCTTTTTCCCATTGAGATCTGATGTGTTTTCAAAGTGTTCCTTTAATTTTTGAGCAGTTTATATATATATATATATAATGGAGAAAGGAAGAAACAACCACACCTAGTGAACATTACTGCAGTGACTGAGTCCAGTAAAAAGAAGATGAGTTTTGTAAAGTTCTTCCTGTAGACAAGATGCTGCACTTTCCAGGACAGATCACAGGAAAACCTAGAAACATGCCTTGTCCTAAGGCATTGTTTATTTTAATTTATTATCTTAAGGACATTACGTTAAATGATCTTTCCAGCAATTTTCAGTTGTAGCCATCATTGAAATAATATTTGCGAGTTGGGGACAGTCAAGTGTGCTCCAATGAAGGCCAGTCACATAATATGACATGCCCAGTGACTCACCCAACTAGTCGGCAATTCACACCGCAAAATGAGGCAGGCTCTGTGTGCATGCAAGCTGACCACCAATGAATACTCATCTGGAAATACAATGCATATAATGCAGTGACAAAGAAAAAGGAATGCAGGTGTCTTGGACTCATAAACAGAAATACAGCTTATCTGTCTAATGCCTTGTGTTTTATGTACCACAACAGACTGAAACAAAAAGGAGAAAAGAACCAAGAATCCCTCTCTTACATGGTATATCATTTGACGATCATCAGTGATAGAACATGAGCAGTGGGTGTTTTGGATCTTGAGCTATAATACACCCTCTTGCAGCAACCCAACTGAGGCTGATCGTCCTTAACCTGTGTCCAAGTGGCTTACTACATTCCCATGGTTCTCCCTCTCTTCAGCCAGAGCCATTGAAAGGCTTTATGAACTTATCACATTTCAAGCATTGTTCTTAATAAAACTTGGGTCTATGTAATGCACGATTTCCAGTGTTTGTTATAGTGTGTAAATAACCCCAAAGACTTCCTCAGCTCCCTAGTGTCCTACTCCAATTATATGTATCTAACTCTATGTAACTCCATTTACAGTGTTGAGAATAACCTGAAAAACAAGTATGAAGTTAGATAGATAGATAGATAGATAGATAGATGATAGATAGATAAATAGATAGATAGATAGATAGATAGATAGATAGATAGCACTTTGGTTGTCCCCAGCTGGAGTATCCTTCCACTTCTCTATTTATTGGATTATAGTGAAAGAAAACATCCAACAAAAGCAAGCAAAGAATGCTCTCCATTTCAATGACAACAGTTACCTCAATGCAGTTGAGCGGTTGAGGGACTTTTCATCCCTCCTTTAATTCCACATATAAAGAACTCTTCTTATGAAGAGAACAGACAGACACTTTTGGCTTTTTGATCCAGAACTCAACCTCTTTCTGTGCTCATCTGAAAATATTCTGTTTGCAAGAAGATTGGTAGTTGCATTGTGACAAGTGGTGACAACTAGTGAAACCACTTTATCTGCTTTTATTCTACATTTTTAAATGCATTTACCTTGCATTCTTGTGTCTTGTTAATTAACAGGCTCTTTGCTGTATTTAACCCCCTGCATCAAGTAAAATGTGACTTTGAAACCTGTAGGGGCAATCTTAACATTAAACCTGCTAGAATTAGCTAAAACTGGCTTGTTGTCAGAATGATAACCAACCCACTGATATTCTGAGTACACTTCATCTACTTAGGGATAGAGCTGGTCAGAATCTATTCTGACTATACTGAGAACAAAACAGAAACCAACACTTAAAGAGGTCTTTGGCAATAAACATAAGTTAATTATTTTTATAATCTATGAGAGTTAATCTAGATCCAGGTAATTTCTAGCAGTTGCAAAAAATATAGTGTCCATGGAGCAACAGCAAAAGCTCTGTATTCAACAGCTTTGAAGGTGATCACTGTGAAAAAGTAAATTGATTGATAAATATGAAACTCAAGCTAGCTACATTAATCTAAAGTAAGGTTACTACAACTGCTCCAACAGCTATTACAGAGGTTTTAGAGACTAAAATGATTATGATTTGATAGATAAGGGATATCAATGTAATTTATTAAATTACTAATTTCCAGTAGTAAATTTTAAAATCTGCTCATTTAATACCACCTTTCTTCCTGCATGGACGGCTGTCTCTCAAAGGAGCTATCTAGAAAAGGAATGAGATCATGTTCTTGGCATACCAGGCTGCTGTGAGTTTCTGGGAGCTTCCAAGGAATATCAGGTTTCACATTCTTTGCATTTTCAAGTGCATCGAAGGAGCCCATCAAACGTCTCCAAAAATGTATTTGGAATGTATTTGAATTGATAAATTTGGACAATAGTTACTGAGGTGCACTAAAGGGCAAATTGCTTACCTTTAGTTTTATAAGAGATTAGCCAGGTTTGCTCAGCTGTAGAAACTTGTGTTTGCTCATATTAGAGAAAGGCTTCATGTGGAGACTTTCAGCTTGAGAGTGTTGCCATTTCAGCTCTAATAAAAAATGACATGCACAGCAGACCCAGGGCTTGTAAAAGCCTTCATGTGATAATAAAATTACTGACTGACTTTGATGAGAACAAAACAAATGGTTTTGTTAGCCGGGATTTTATGTTTTGAGCTCCAACTGATTAACGTTGTCTAACTTTGTAAAGTGTTTGAGCCTATATGATCATAAAAGATCACGATTTTGGATTTAGAACTGAAATGGAAGCTGAGATTATTCACAAAGTTTGTGCAAAATGTACCAAGTCTGTTGTCTCTTCTTACTGTTTATTGTAGTCTGTTTAAAATACCAAGTCATGCTTTCAATATGAATAATGACAGAGGATAAAGTGCCATGGAAATACAGCTAGCAAAGTGGCAACACTGGTACCAGTTTAGAGACGTTAGCAAAATGAGAACATCCTTCAGAATTTAATGAAAGCAGGTCACCAGAGGGTTACGACACCATGACGTGGGATCTAACCAGTGAATTAAAGGAGACTTGAAATATTGAGAAATGCTCTTTAATGCCTGCATGAAGCCGCTGGATGTTACCCATATAAGAAATTGTGGAAAATCTTCAATAATCTAATAGTCTGAGTTGGACAAAATCTGCAAGAACGTGTTAAACTATGCAGAAATAATTTTACTAGGTATTTGGAGGATGGAACACATCGGTAGAGCTGTAGTGGCCAGCTCATTGTTTGGTTCAAGTTCATGAAAGCCAAAGCAAAGAAATGCAGTTAAATTTTAATATTTTAAGGACAATGACATGGCATGTTTGTCCCACCTTATTTTGGAAGCACTAACAATTAATAAACTGGTTATTTCTCATGGTTCCGTGGCATTTAAGTTTTCATTACTTGTTCATCACTTTAATTAAGTTGGTAAAGAACTAAATAAATAACATTATTAAAATCCAGCAATTTATCCATTAACGAATACTCTTAATGCAAACAAACAGCTCTTCTGATTGGGGTGCTACAATAAATAAGACGCATTCCCACACAAATACAGGTCAATTAACCCTTCACATCTATGGGACGTGGAAGGAAAACCAATCAAAGAATACCTCAGAAAATTATAAATCCACAAAACATCAATAAGCACAGGGTTATGTGCCACCATAATTAAGTGTTCTGCACTCAACTGATTCTCTATAAAGAAAAAAGGCATTATATTAAAAATGAACAGACAGAAATTGTGGGCACACTCATTTATATATCCATACTCACTTTATAACTTATATATACTATATCAGATCATGGGCATTTTCTCTCATACACACACACACCACGCTTACAGTCACTCATGCAGGATTATTTAGAGTTGTCAATTTTCCTAATCTTCATTATTGTAAAGGGATACACACTAAACACACTACCTCCATGTCACCCTAAATGAAAACTGTTTTATTATTAAAAAAAAATTCAATTTCTATATTTAACTGATTCCAGTGTATGAATATTTGTTAAATACTAATGATCCTTCCACTCATTATTAAAGATCTGTTGCCATGTTAGAAGTAGTAGTAGCAGCATTGTGACATGTGTCTAACCAACATGCAATGTGCGCAGCTTTCTGGCATCATGATGAGCAAAAATCATTTAATAATAATTATATTTCCATTTGATATCGTTTTTGATTATGAAAATTTATGTATTATAAGCAAATATTATGTAGTCTTAGAAAGGTTGTTTTTCCAAGCTAAAATGAATAACTAATCAAAAGAATCTAAACAAATACCACTGACTTTTATATCACTTCACCGAAATTTAATGAAACATTCTATTACATTTGATTTAAAAATCCCACCTTCTGAAGGATTTTATTTATTAATCTTAATGAAAGGATAAGGATCTATGTGTCTGTGTAGGTGCATCCATCAGGTTGCTATGTCTCTGTCATTCCAACAGATGGCACATCACAAACAATTGTAGCAATAAAATAACCTCCATTTGTCATTCTGACAGATGTAGCATCCTGAGCATTAACACTGCTTTTACAAATCCACACCAAATTTCATATAACAAAGATATATGTGCTGCATTTGTTATTCTAACAGATGACACATCACAAATATCTATAGTAATGAATTCTATTATTATAAATGTTTGTAGTGAGCCATCTGTTGGAATGACAAATGCAATGCATTTATTACTACATGCATTACAAAATATTTTCCAATGGATGGTGCACTGCAAACATTAATGCAGAGGTCTACATCGAATTAGATTTTGCCCCATCTTAGATGGGTAGACAGTTGGTCTTCTGTAAATTATTTGTGTTGCTGGTTTCACTGTCTAATATAACAACATTTTAAATAAAAATATTAAACTACTTGCCATAGAAAAGGTTTTTTCAGTGATTTAGAAGTTTTGTTTTATACAGACCTTTTTGATTTCTTCTGAGCAATGTTTTGAATACATGACAAAGACTGAGTGCATTGTGCATTGCCTGTCCTGCTATGTTACAGATGTACATAGACTTAGATGTACACTCTAGAGCACAAATGTAATTATTTGTACAAACACACTATATACATATATTTCAAAACAGATTACTATCCCTAGCTGTTGATAGAATAGGATCTTTCAGTTCTGTTTTGTCTGATACAGTAGACCATAGTATTTAGTCATATGGAACGGATTAAGGCCTCCTCTCAAGCTGTGACATCTTGGGTTTCTGTTCCGGCTGTTTTTCTGGGGTCTTGGTTTTGCTTTTTTAACGGGAGGAACTGCCCCTGCTCAAGCCAGATGTAAAATGGTGTGGAATGGAAGGAAGGGAGTGAAGGAGGGGAGAGACAGAAGAAGTGAGCAGAGACAATGTGAATTTGGCAAAGCTGAGCAAATGGCCAGTTACTTCATAGTGTGGGTGGAGAGATACCTTCTTGGTAATTTGAGTTTACAGACAGAAATAGGAGGCTTTATAGTTTGAGATTAGTCTGACTTTAATGGGCTTATTTCTAATATTTTACTGTATTACAAGCTGTTAATGTGTGAGGCCCTGCAGCTGCTGTACTGCTTAATTTGTCTGAAATTTCCCACCCACCACACACATAACACACGAGGAAATAACCGTGAATGTATAAAGGTGATATTTAATGGAATTTCAATTAAAAAGGTGTCTCCATTTGCTAGAAGTTGGTAGATTATAAGTCAGTAAGTGGATGTGAAGAGTGCTGTGGTTTACGGTATGTGCTGAAAAATTCATATTTGTATAGTGTTAAATTGTAAGTTTGTTCAGGTATATAATACAATTTTACTTCCAAAGATCAGAGATGTTTACTTTAAGTCTAGTTTAGAGAGTAAGAGGAGAAGTCTTGTAACAATTTTCAATCAAGCACTCCCATCCTGCTGGTATCAAGGTCACTGCAGGGCCTTCTATGCTTTCCACATACAGTAAACATTTTAGTCCTCTTTGCTGGTTTACAAGGTTCCTTTTATGAGAGGACTGGCTTGTAGCTTTATTGACTCGTATTCCTGTATTAGTTGTATTCATCATGAAGAGCGGTTAAAAAGACCTTTGTAATGTTAGAAACATTTAATATTAATTTCAAAAGTGGATGAAACTTAAATAATTTTCTTATTTTACTAGAAAGCACGCAATGTCTTTTTGTCTCACATTCTATACTGTATCAGCAAACAAGTGTTAGAACTACGCTATGTGCAGTTTTTTTTTAATTTAATTTGCAGAAAGTAACTTTGCATTCAATCAGGTCCAACATATACAACAAATGACTTTATTGTCAAACTAGATGAAGAAAAAGAGAAGAAAAGAAAAAAGGACAGTTAAAAAGAGACCATACCTAACAAAACAGAATGAAAAACCCATACGCCCATATGGTTGATTGATTGTGAGTAAGAAATGTGTGATTGTTTTAGCTCATATATTCATTACTACAATTTATAATTTTTCCAGTTTTATAAATGAAGTTCCAAAAGGAAGTTATTTTGTTTGTCTTGTTTATTGTGCAAAACCTGAAAAGGGTTTTCAGTCTCACCCTTCCTAATTTATTAATTCATTTTATAAGTGTTCATCATTACAGCTTATTCTCTGTTCCCTATAGAAAAACATACAGCACATTGAATTGTAGTTAATTAGTAACCTTTTCCGTTTGAAGCCCTTTTTGTTCAGATTAGACAAACACAAAAAAAATGGTTGGTTTGTATACTTTAAAGTGTTTATGATACTTTAAATTCTATCACAGAAATGTCAGTTAGGCTGACTAGCTGTCATCTGTTGAACACTTCTATGTAATTTCATTTTAAAAACACTGCTTGAATTTTTGCATGGAGAACATGTTTATACAAGGATTATACAAGTTGATTTTCTTTTGAATTAAACATTTTGTCATTGAAAAAACTATGTCTAGATACAGTATTTAACTTAATATAACCAAGAAAGTTTTACAAGTTAAAAAATTGAATAAAACTTCTTGAAATCATAACATTGTGCATTCTTCTATGACAAACTTGAAAGAGGCTCTGATTATCATAAATTTTATTGACCTTTGTTTAAAAATGTATAACTGTAAAAGGCCCAGCATTTTATCACCTCTAAAAATAATAATAAATCTGTGTAAGTAGCAGCTCAGGTCCTGTCAGCAGAGCTGACTGACAGAAATGCTATTTCGTCGAAGAATGCAAAGCCTGTAGGAATGGAACTACAGGATGGAACGATCCCTCAATTAAAAGTTTATTTTCCATTTTGTGATAAGATATAAAAACAAAAAAAAAATTTTATTCATATTTAGAAAGATTTCTAGTAACACTTTTAGTTTAGGGTTACATTAAAACCGGCCATTAATATTCTATACTTAATCTATAAACAGTAATAAAATTAACTGTATAAGATAAGCAATATGGAATATGTTACTGTAATTTTAATTATTTTGTATCCAAAAAATGATTTTATAGCATACAGACATTTAACAGCTGCTAAACAGATACCCATTCTAAAGTGTTTACAGGTTGATTCATTTTATTTGGGACATTCTATTATTGACTTTTTGCCCACCAAAGTGCCTCTGGTGGTCACTGTTCAGGGAGTGGGGGTCCACCCCACAAGTACTTGGGGTCTACTTTAATGACAGGTCGGACTGGTCTCAGAAAACAGAGAACTATATAAGAAAGAACAGAGAGGTCATTTTCTTAGAGACTGTTTTCCCTTTTTAATGTGGGATGTGCCATCCAACTCATCTTCTAAAACTCTGTAATCCCAATGTTTTTTTTTTTGCTGTGGTGTGCTGGGCTGATAACATTACTTCAAGAGAGGCCTGCCAAATCAACAAGCTAATTAAAGGGCAAGTCAGTCACAGGACCCATTCTGGACTCTGGAGGTCAAGCAAAAGGAAAGAATAAAGAAAAACGGAGTGCCATTATGAACTGTGCTGCACATCCTCTCGACACAGTGAGGATTTTCAGCCAACAAATTCTTCTAAGAGAAGTGATCAAGAACGCTATTGGGGCTCCTGTATCCCAAAACAGCAATATGTCTCATAAAGCCTCACTGTGACTGTAAGCCAAGTCAGAACTTTTTTTTTTTTTAATTTTCTTGTTTTATAGTCATTCTGGTGTGGATACATTTATTTATCTACTTACTTATCGACTGTTTATTTTTTATGCTATTATTAAAAGCCAAATTTCACCTGGGGACAAATAAAGTTCTATCTATTGTGTGGACGGGTGGGGCTCATGCACTCAGGATGCCTGGAGGGTGAAGGGGCTGGGAGAGGAGCGTATCTCCCTGGAACCGAGAGGGCAGCTGCCCTGGTGGGTGTTGGGACAAAGGGGAAAAGATCTTAGAAGCTCAACCCTGTGGGGGTTAGGCCACCGGGCCCGGACATTTGCTAAGCCCTGGGCTGCAGCATTCCACCACACCAGGAAGTGTGCAGGGAAAGGGCATCAGGAGCTTTGGAACACATCCAGGTGAACTTTAAAAGGGGCCGCCACTCCATTTGCAAACCAGAGTCAGAGGCAAAAATGGAGCTATGAAAGTGGAGGAGTGAGGGCAGCAGAGAAGAAGGAAAGAAAAAGGGGTTAGAAAAGGCTGCAGCAATAGTGTGGTGGGTTATTCACTGTGTGTGATGTCAAAGGACTTTTATTGAAGAAAGAAAATAAAAGATGTTTTTGGATTCTGTGTGTCCTGGTGTCTGTCTGTAAAAAGGTTTTCAAGGTCAAGAAAATCTTACCTATTAGTCAATAATTTAAGGAAAGAATTAAGATGACAATTTGAAAGCCATGTAGTTGAAATCCTGACTCTTGGTCAGCCTGTCTGAACTGACAGAAACAGAAGTGAACTTTTATTTGGCTATAATCGGATGTGTCATTGAAGTTACTCACCACAGAATGTTTAGGGCCCTTTTTGACAAGAAAGAAAAGAATCAAACAAATAAAATTAATTGTACCAGTTCTCTGTTAAATAAATGGAGCAATGCACAACTGCAGTGAAACAAAATCAGTATGATTCAGGGTTGAGCTCCATAGCTACTGGTCTTAATGTAAAATCTGCTGCCAAGTCCAGTAACAAAATAGAACACAAGTTGTTCACAAAAATCTGTAAAAGCCTTGGTACCATTTAATGATTTCAGATTTTAAAAAAACTCTTGGTTTTACAGTTTCATTTTGTCTTATGTAACTACACCCATTACATCTATACTAATAAAAGGCAAAGCCCCCACTGACCCCACTCACTTTTCCCCACTCACTCACTGATTATCACTAATTCTCCAACCTCCCATGTAGGTAGAAGGCTGAAATTTGGCAGGCCTATTCATTACAGCTTTCTTACAAAAGTTAGCCAGGTTTCATTTCGAAATTTAGCGATGATCATAACTGGAACCTACTTTCGACCATATATAACTGCCATAGCCTGCAGCTCGGTGCCGGGGAGGCAGGGGGTTGCATCCCGATCATAACGCTCCCATGAATTGAGTGCCTGCCCATATAAGGTAAATTCGAGGTAAAGGACTGGGAGCTCACGGAACTGACTTTTTAACGCAGTAATGGGGAGAAAACAAAGAGCTATAAAGACGCTGAACAAAAACGCATTACACAATTGAGAAGGCAGAAAGAATATGAAGCAGAGACGAACAAGCATTTTCATAATGCAGCCACTGCAAAAAAAAATGGTGTAAACCTTAAGTTTAAATTAGTTTAATGACAGGCCACTGCCGTTTTGTCATGCCTACACCAATACTGATATTCACTAGATACAAGTTTAATGATAAGACACGAGGTATAAACAAGATTTTTGATCACTTTTGACGGAGTTAAAATTCTGTAAGCGGAAACTTTTAGGTCCCGGGTCTTAGCTAACATTAAAAAAGCTGTGGACATTGCAAGATCACACAAGAGGCGCCACGAACTGACTGTAAAACATAGTACATAGAGAAAAGGAAGAACAAACGATTTAACAATTGAGAAGGCAGCAAAGAATATGAGCGAAGGATGCAAAGGGCATATTCATAAGTGCAGCCACTGGAAACACTAAGTTTAAATTAAGTTTATAAGTCCACTGGTGTTTTAAAATTGTGGTGAAGGACTGTGCTTATGCAACAAAATGAGATTCACAGAATAGTTTTTGGTACAAACTCAGCAAAAGTGCACAGAAATTTTTAAGTGCTGGTCTGGGCAACATTAAATAATTGCTGGTGAAGGATTTGGCTTATGAAAACAACAGAAACAAATGTTACAGTTTTTTTAAAATGTTTCCTTTTTTTTTTAAACCTCTTAACACATTTCTTCTCCCAGGTTTAGTATTTGCTAGTTAATTAATATACCAGTCTTTAATTGTTCAGCAATTTGATTCAGTTTACTCTTACTAGGTTGAGGATTAGGAAAAGCATTATGAGCATTTTCAAACATAAGCAAAGTTCACATATTCTTATGTAGATTTATTTATACAATTTGAATACACAATGGGACATCTATAAATCAAAAAGTACATCTTAAGAGAAGGACTTAGGGGACACAGTGGACTTGACACTATCATCTGACAGACAGTGTACAGAAGCCATTGAAAGCTAACAAAAAGTTAGTTTATATAGCATAATTTGTGTGGAGTACAACTCCAACGAGGTTATGCTCAGCCTTTTATAATGCACTGGTGAGGCCCCTCATCTTAAGTAACAGGTTTGAACCCAGGTACAAAAAAGGGCATAGCAGCACTTAGTCCAGAAAAAAGCAACTAGGATGATTACAGGGCTACAGCGGATGAATTATGAAGAAAGATTAAAGGGGTTGAGCCTTTTCAGTTTAAACAAGAGAAGATCAAGACTTTTATTTTAATATAAGTTCAACAAGAACATGAGGACACAGTTAGAAGCTTGTTAAGGGTAAATTCTGTGCAAACATTAAGAAGTTTTTCTTACACAGAGAACTATAGACACAAGGAATACGTTCAAGTATTTGGGGAGGCAGCAGGACTTTAGGAACCTTCAAATCTCAACTTAATGCTGTTTTTTGGGAAGAATTAAGTGGATTGGACTGGGTGAGTTTTGTTGGGCTGAATTGATGTTCTCATTTAGATTGTTCTAATTTTCTAATGTTGCCTGTTCCGAGGCAATTTAGCATTATTAACTAATGAAATTATATTTTGTTACATTTAGAATGCAACAAGAGTTCTTGAAACATGAATATACACATACAAAAGCCACCAAGCCTAGAACGGTGGGTGGATATTACCTGTACATGTCTTCCTTGTGATTTATCTTTTTCTTTACTTTTTTTCTGACCTTAACTGATCAAGCATTCTTGGTTCAAATCCATCACCCTGACATTGTTTATGTAGTTTTTTTAATTCTATCTATTATCTATCTATCTATCTATCTATCTATCTATCTATCTTTTCTATCTATCTATCTATCAAATAACCACTCATTAGTAAGTTAGAAAAAACTGAAATTGTCCTTAATTAATTCAAGCTGTCAGCCCCATCTATTTTGGCTTTTACTACTTTGATAAATCCCTCCCAAGTGGGCCGCAACTCTTTGAAATCTTTTCCTTAAGCTGGTTTAAAAATTAATGATATTACAGTTTTCTATTGGTTTGGCTCATTTCTTGAAACAGAAATTACATTTTTAAAACTATAAGATCATTTGCCAAACAGTTTTTACAGTTCTCTAACATTACAGCTCCCCAGCAAAAGGTCATATCTTTCCAAACTGTTCATACATGCTTCAAAATAGATTCCTTTCCCCATATAAAGAGTCAGTACCATCAAAATGTCAAAGATCTTTCTCAATTGCTTGGCTCATTTGATTCACTTAGTGCTTTTCCAAAATAACCTGGATGGTTTAGCACAACACCATGGATCACCTGCAAAAGCTCGTATCTCCAAATAGTTTACCCATGTGTCAAAACTAAATTCCTTTCCCATTTAAATAGTTAGTGCCCCAAAATGCATCGTCCCCTTTGGCATGGGAAAGCACTGCAAGTCAAAATGCCTAGATGTTTTGTCACTATGGCAAGGTCACCAACAGAATACAATTATGTATAAAACTGAAAAAAGGATTTTTACAGTAAGAGCAGCCTCCAAAGTTTGACATCAGACACACTGCACCCTATTTCCCAAAGGGAAAATTGTAATCATTTTTATTGACACACATAAAGTAACTTCCATACATTAAGACATAAAATGTATACAGATTCTGTACATGAAACAAATATAAACACAAACAAAAAACAAAAAAAATTATATCAAAAGGGTAGGGCTTACAGTAAATAAAGTTTCACAACTAAGGTAACTTTCACTGGTTGTTGTGCCACCGCCCCTCCCTGGCCACCATCCTAAATCCTCCTGGCCATCCACGCTGCTCTCTGTTTGGCCATAGATTCTCATCCAATCGCGAGGATATTTTCCCTTGGCATGCAGCGAGGGAAACGGGCCCCAATGTCTCAACCATCCCCACACTGATCCCCAATGTCCTCACATGGTACATGCATGGAGCAGGGATCTCTGGTCTTGAGCCTGATGTTCATAGACTTTCCACCTCCAAGCGGAAAAAATTCCTCAATGGGATTAAGGAAAGGAGAGTATGGTGGTAGTAGCTCCATGAGCACCCTTTGGGATGGGTGGTGAACCAGGCCCACGTGGAAATTTACATTGTCCCACATCACACATAGTGTGTAGGTGAGGCCCTTCGAGATTTTTCTCATTTTCTGGGACCAGATGTGTATAAAGACGGTCCAAAAAAAATGGGGGAGCTGGGGTTATATGGGTCAAACTGGGATGTGTGGCACACCATTCTCAGATATGCACACATTGTTAAATTGCCCCTCGCTGGCCTGGGACATCCACCGGCCCTGACCAATGATGTTACGGGTTGCCTGGGGGTCCCCGGCCAGGTTGAAACCAGCCTCATCGACAAATACAAGGATGTGAGATGTTTCATTCCCTTCCAATGCCATTATTCTCTACAATAGAGTAAAAATCAAATCAGTCATATAGAGGAGTCATACACAAAAAGAAATAAAATACATGGATTGTTCTATGTTCTCCTCCACAAGTTCAATATAGCCTCACTGGCCACACTCCAGTGGTTCCAAACCTGGGGTACAGGCCATGCAGAGGCACTCAGGAGTATTTGAACAAAGGGGAGAAACACTGTTGCAGTTTTGGGGAAAATGCTGTAGTCAGATAAGCTGGATTCTAAAGGTAAAAGAGGATACTGAAAACCAAACAAATTGGGAACCACTGCTTACTGTAATGTTACTATAATAGACAACCAATAACTGACTTTTCATGCACACTGGTACCGGAGCTCTTTTACTCTGTCAGAATTCCTCTCAAATGGAACCCTGTAAATCTGTTTTGGTCATCTGATGCTTCTTCAATACCGGTCTATTGTGGAGGGTGCTGAAGGGGTTGACATTTTGGAATATGGCATTGTCTTGAAGGATTGATCACGGATCTGTCTCAAAATGAGAGCATTATTTGCAATCACTATGTTACGATCTCTTGTTCTTGTTGTTCATTGAGAAGTTTTTTTCGCCACCATGTGAGGTTGTGTCCCAACCAGACGAAGCCCAAAAGGGCAACACTGTATGACAATTGAATGTATGCGATTTGTTCAGAATGAGTTACTGTAATTAACATCATATTGCAACATCACATTGAGGTAATATATTACAGTACTGTAGGCCTACCACACACACCGGAATGAAGAGTTTATTTCGTCTTGTTTTTTCAGTATGCAAGTACTGTATAAGTAATGATCCATCAATGGTAATACCTGTTTTCCCCAGGTATATGGAGAGAGAGCGAGGACATTAGGCTGCATCGGCGCCAGCCTCTGCCATTGTCAGGCGATGGTTAACCACATGGTCTAATTTTGGCCGAATCCATCCGGGACAGCATGGTGTCTTCGCCTCGCCTCTTCCCCATTCCACCACCAGATCCTCACTCCCCCTCCTCCGCCTTTTTCTTCCCCTTTCCCCCTCCTCCTCCTCTTCTTCCTAGCAGGAGGTTGCCCTTCTTGATTTACTTGAGGAATCCATGTTCAAATGGTACTGGCCCCAGCCAAGCTCTATATATACACGCTTCGCATTCCAACAAGACAGCACCTGCAGGTAACTCAAACAAACTGTTTGGTTGGTCATCTGAGATTTGGGGAAAATCCTCCTTCGTTGGTCAAGTTCTAATTTCACCTGATTGTCAATTACTGTCATGAATTTATCAAATGTTCCAAGAAATTCATATATGGTGTTATGGTATATGTTCTTGGGCTAATTTTGACAATTGAACAGACTATTGTGCATATGATGACTTCATGAAATCATGCTGACATGTTTTGGAGAGAAAAACCATTAGACTGAGAATCAACTAATCAGTTTAGATCAGCAAGATCATTTATTTGGAAAATGTGCTAAATTTTGGGCTTATTGTGCTAACTGAGGTTTCTTTGTACTTAACCATTTGCAAAGATGCACTGAGACACTTGAGGGAAAGTACCAAGGCATTTGCAATTTGGTGAAATCAATGAGAAATGCCATTCTGTTGTGAACATTTGCAAAGGTGGTTTGGAGATCTGTCCATGTTTTTTTGAGAATGTCATCTCGGTTTCAAGAAATGAGCCAAACCAATCGAGAAAAACTGTAACAGGTATGAAAACAATGTTAAGTTGAAGGTGACAAAACAACAATTGGGGAAATGTTGTTTCAAATTTTAATGCTTACCACAGAGTTTTGGGTAGAGATGCCTTGTCAAAAGTGGAAGCTGCAGGCAGTTTGTAATCCCCATCAACTGTCATTGTGTACTCCTCCCTATGAAGGAAAAGGCAGGAAATCTTCTTGAAGCAAATGAATTATAGCAAAATGTTGGAAATAAGCCTATAATTTTAAAAATAAAGAAGCTAAATTGAATAAAGGGTAGTTTTGTAAAAAAATGTGGAGACCAAACATAATTTTGCTATTGTAATTTTTTGTATTTTTTCTCACTGCTACTACTCTAGATTAACAACATGTAGAATTTAAACTTTACCATTTTGTGCTATATGTGGCAATGGCATCAAAAGAGGATTTCCGTGAAATAGTGCCCACAATATACAAAATGTTTATTAATCTAAAAAGTACACTTGGGTATAGTTTATTATGGTTGTCAAAATAGCCTTCAGGCTATACATTCAATGCTGTCAGTTATTTTTATAGCTGTTATTAAAGTCCTGTCTCTGATAGTTAAGCGTGCAGGGTTTACAACAATTGTTCACAGATTGGTGGTCAGTTTTTTTGAGTTACACACAAGTCGATTGATCAAAAACCAAGTACATCTCCGTCTCATTCACCTGTGTTTTAATCAGAATATTAATTTTAAATGTATTTTTAAAAATGAAAGAGAAAATGATAAAGGACTGAGAATCACTTATTCCCCCAGGTCAATAACCATTTTGGTTTTATCCCCGGATAAGGAACAATGTATAAAGGAATGGGGGATGGATGATCCCTGACACCACAAAATTAAATAATAATAATAGTCTGTTATTGCTTCCAATTAAACAACATTTTTAACAAAAACCTGAGACTACTGCAGACCCCATTAAAAATTTCCCTCCCACCTGGCTTTTGATAATCCAGCATTCCTTATAATCTTTTCCAATTCAGCTCCATTTTAATATACAGAGTTGTAATATTTTGGTCCCTTTTCTTGATGAAATGATGTCTGTACATTGATGTACTGATGCCTGATGTCTTTTATTTATTTAGTTTTTTTGACGTTTAAGTTTAATGCATTGATTTTTTGTATGGTCCACATTATAAATAACTAAAAACTTAAGATCAGTTTTAAAGATTTTAAAATTCCATTTAAATTAAAATGCTGGTCTATGGGGTTTTGCAAGTCAGATTCAACAGATTTTGATGCCTTCTTATTCATGTATTCTGACATAAGTACTATATCTCTAAACCATTCTGCATGTTTGGGCTTTTTAAGTATATTTCTTAACCTTGATTTTCCAACCTTCTGCACTTATTTTAATACAGATTTTTGTTTAAAAAAGTTATATGCATTTTATATGAATATTATTAGAAAAGGAAGATTTAGGAATTATTTGATTCATTATTAGAAAGAAATTGTATCATTCTGCAGTAAATTAATTCACCATTTTACAGACTTGTTTTAAGTACAAATTCCTAGTGGTCAGAGCTTATTCTAGGAGAATTGAATCAATTTTAGGCCTTTTAAACATGTCGCTGTTAAAAAATGAAGACCTTGGAAAACCTCATTGGTCACTGAAGACTGTACCATGGTAAGCAATATTGTCACTGTGCCAACTATGATTATTAAATAACAGCAAATTAGTACTTGATTAATGGGTAGTTGCTTTACCATGTTGCATAGGCCCTGTTCAAAATTTCTTGAATTTTCATGTAAGACATCATGCACTTTATGTGTAAGTGCATGTGTACGATACTCTCCTGATATTGAAATGGCTTTGTTAATTTCATCCAACAACAAAAACATTGCAGGGCAACAGCATTGCCTGTCCACCCACCCTGCATGTCTTTGGAGTGTGGGAAATGAGGAAAACCAATGGAGAGGGGAAACAAGAACCCTCTACATGGGGAGCACCCAGACTTGAACACCAGGCTGCTTGCTACAAAGCAGTAACCTTACCACTTTACCACCATAGTTTTTTTTCCATAGCATAACTAAATTTTATACACTCTTGGTTTTCACCTACACTGGTGTTTCTCGACCTTTTTGGCTTTGGGATGTAGTTATATCTGCTTTGGATCAGTGATGAACCCAGGTAACATTTTACCCTGAAAAAAAAAGGATAAGATAGATAGATAGATAGATAGATAGATAGATAGATAGATAGATAGATAGATAGATAGATATGATAGATAGATAGATAGATAGATAGATAGATAGATAGATAGATAGATAGATGATAGATAGATACTTTATTAATCCCAAGGGGAAATTCACATAATAGTAATATGGTATGAATCAAAAGGGCAGTACCCTTGGTGATACAGTATATTGAATGGTGTAAATAGTGAATGGGATGAGGGAGTGTGAGCTACCTGTTTTTATACTTGATTTGGTGACCTGAAGACGCAACCTATGACTCAAAAAGTGGACGAATTGAGACCCATTTGCTGAGAAATACTGAGATAGACTACTCAGACCAACCATTACAATCTATTAAAATTATTACAGAATCATGCTTGTTTAAAGTAATGCTTTAGACAGGGATTTCCTACAGTGTATTGATCAGTCACTTAATGCTAGTAACAAAATCAGACCAAAGGCCTCATCAGGCATTATTAAAAGACAAATTTGATATTTTCAAGTCAAAGTACTTTCACAATCATTGATATATTAATTTGCCACATAAAACTGTTCTAAAAGTGAAGTTTTTTTATAAATGTAAAAACATCCCTAGACTGCACTAACCTAAGTACTGAATAGAAATCATATATATACGTTTTCAAAACATTCCTTTTTGAAAAAGAAGAAAATCCTTCTTCGGGGATGGAATTCTTGAAACAGAAATCAAATGGGAGAGAGATGTTGAGAAATATACATGGTCATTTTCCCACTAGGTTTAAATTGATGAATTTGATTAATTCACTGGGACTAGGTGGGCTGTCCTTTCTTGTCCTCCCTAACAGTGCACATTAATTATGCTTTATGTGTTACTAGTGATGAAATCACTTCAGCATGCTGTTTATAACACCTTTGAAAATAACTTGTGTAGAGGTTGGGATTTTGTGCTTGTGTTCAAAACCAGCTACGACATGGGTGTGCCATGACACATCACTTCACCTGCCTGTGCCAGAATTGGAATAAACAAAAGAAATGTTGCTAATTGTATCATTCAACTTGCAAGTCACCTTGAATAAAGGTGTAATAATAGTAAAAAGCAGATGACTAAATAATTATGTTATTTAGCCCTTTTAACCTCCCTTTCTGTTTGTCTTAAAGAAAGAAGTAAGGAAGAGAAGTTTTCAATTCATGATTAAATGCAAAAACGATCTTAACCTTAAATATTACTGGTGTACTATTTATTACAAGGTTACAAAGCATGTAAAATAAAATTACATTTTTAATCCAAACTAGTTTTTGTGATCTAAATTTATTACTGGTAACTTTTATCATTGTTTTTTTGCAAGAGTTCATGTTGATAGCGGGCAGTGTGCTTTTATCAATACAAATAAAAAACAGAGTGTTTAACTCTATATCTTTTTTCCTTATAAAATATTTAAAGATATTACCTTACTTAATTTTCGTAAAAGCTGCAGAAATTGTTTAAGTTAGATTTTGTAATGTCTCCTTCTATTCTATACTGGAAACAAAGTACATACTTTCCCTTTTAAGGGAATTCATGCCACTTAATTTATTTGTCTCAAGCAAGCACAGTCAGAATAGCTGGGGGGATAAATTTAAAATAATACAATTCAGTAGCCTCCACTTACGTACACAGGAAAACTGAAGATTTATTATGCCAGGGAAAAAATTCATTTCTCAGTTCCATATAAAGAATCCTGACACTTCAGATTAGCAACCCTCAAAACTAGTACCCAGAACCTCTACAAACGTACTTTAAAATTCCTAGGGTGAAATGAGTACTGACCAAAGACAGACAGAGAGAAAAAATCACACAGGGATGAGCACCCATCCTAGGATTTGCTGATAACAATGGAGCTCCTTTTGAAAAACAGTTTGGTCAGTGAAGTGCATTTATGTTACTCTATATTCATCTTCCGAAAACAAATAGGAAAAAGCCATGTTCACAAAAGCCTTTGATTTGGTCCACTGCTATTTAAATGTCTAGAGGGTATCCTTTATTTATATTTTATAATTTTAAAAACACAAAAATAGTTTCAGATTTCCCATAATCCAAAGACATTTTCACATTTTAGGTGTACAAGTAAAGGGCGCACAATAATTGTGGCTTCCAAATAAAACTTGGTCACTGCTCAAGTCTGCATATAAACCTGATTTTTTTTTCCTTTCCACTTCACAATGGTGTAGCTTGTAGTTAGGTACTTTGAACTTCCCTGAGAGACAGTATGGATATTTGCATCAGGCAGTCTAGAAAGGGCTAATTAAAGGACAGCCAAAACATGTGGTTCTCTAGGTGCTGGAATAATGACTAATGCCATCCAAATAGGCAGCACATAGGGATTATGGAGTGGTAGCAGTCTGTCCACCAGGGTTTGAATGTGGATGGGCTACATGTATCCCAAAGGTTAAGACATGGTATTTGCCAATGTCCTAGGGGTCTGGGAAAGTGCTTTTCTCCTCAAAAACCAACAAGGGAAGTTGCCAATAGTCCTTTGCCATATCTAAGGTTGTTAGTAAGTGAGCCTTACCTGGCTGTCTGAGGAAGTCATAAACACATTGCATGGGATATGGGCTAAAATGGGAGACTTGGTTGAATGAGGCAGAAATTCCAACCTCTTTCCAGCCTTGTAGACAACGTTGAGCTGGACCAGGAGCAGAATTTTCTTCAATGTTACCTAGGGTCCATGTCCTTGTTATTTCTAGTTCTACCTTGGTCCTTTTCACCACCGGGGGAGTTCGCACCTCATGCATAATCACCCCTGGCTTGGTTAATATCATGGGGATAAGTAGGGTCATGCCAAGGTTGGTGTCTACCACCCCCTTTATGGTTAGTAAGGTAGCCTTTTTAATTGACGCCCTTTGCTACTGTTAAGAGCCCATTCCCAAAATTAAGTGTCAAGGAGCCCACAAAGAGCATGCTAGCTGGCCAGAGGCATGAGGAATGTTCTTGCAATCCTTTTATGCTCTTAGCAAATTTATTTGGTTGATGTGCTCTTTGAATGGTAGTTGGTTTCTTGATTACAAGCCAACGAAATCCTGGCTCTCCTGGACCTTGTAATGCCTCTTACCAGTGGGCAGTGTTTCGAGGAGATGTTGGTATTAGCATCATAACGTCGATCTTCCACTGAAACATTCTAACAGTCACACCATGATTATACAACCTAACCTGCACTCTTTTGTTCCTCCTTCTAGATATTCTTTCATTAATGTCCAGACTTTGGAAATCTATCGAGCAACTGCGCAGGTATACTCAAGTAAATTAACGTTGGGATGGCTTCATTCTCCTAGCTTTCGTACATATCCAATAGTCCCTAAGGTTGCTTTCAGTATAAAAATCCAAATGTGACAACCTGGTGGAGGCTTGCATCATGTCCCAATAAGCAAACAGTTTTAGAGGCAATAATGGTTTCAGTTCTTACTGTCTTCCTATACCACTTGTGATGTCTGAGCCTGTCAGTTTGGAGATGGTATACCAAGGTCTGGAGGTGTAGATTTGAAGCAATCTGACCACTTATAATGGGCACGCTTCTGTTAGGATCCTGACAATATTATGCTACCAACTACCAATAAGGTTTGTAATTGAAATTATGAGAAAGACATCATCAAAACAAAAAAACCAAAAAGTATCAAGAACTGAGAACACAACTGCACCATTAAAAAAGCCAAATCATGAGGGAAGGAACTGAAGTGAAAAAGACAGACAAGGGCAGTATTTTTAAAAAGCATTAGCAAAAGACTTAATTCAGAATTAGGGTAAGCAAATGACCTTACAACTGATTTAAACCCAACAAATAATTGGATGAGGTTTGTGACTCTGAAGGTACATTCTAGAGATGCAAGGGTTACTATAGCACAGAGAAGAAAAGGAGTGCTCAAACCCAAACAATATAGTGACAGTAAAAAAATAAACAACAAAATTAAGTTTATACATAAATTAAGGCAGATTCTTAATCTACAGCACTTAGCACCCTCAATAAGTAAAAGGCTAGAAAGGGCTTCAAAATAATGACAGAGTTGAGATGCAGGTTTACGGGACAGTGCTCAAGAGGGAAAGCCCAGTCAAGGTAGATTCAGACATTGGGGGATACCGAGGAAAGGGGTAAAGATAAAACATGGGGAAAAAGATACAATATGTTTAAATTATTCTGTTACCTGTTTTTAACTTGTAGCATGGCTGGTGGGATTATATCAGGGGAAATTTGCCATGCTGCATATAGTTTTAGTACCTCTTTTATCATCACCCCAAAAAAAGGCTTCAAAGCTTGATAGACTAGACTTTAACATGATGTAAATTTTAAAATTAAGATACTGAATCCAAAGGTATTTGTGTACATACGGTAAAAAGTACAGAATTTTTTTCCAAAAAATAAGTTTGGTTTCTTTTAGTCTTACTATGTTTTAGGGAACTCTAATTTAAAGTTCACATTTTCTCTATTCTGTTACAATTAATGAGTAATTAATTTACCAACATTCTGGATCCTTTCTAGAGTTTAAATCGCTCAACTTTTTAGGATGGGAGCATTGTTAATGGATTATTTGACAACCTGTTAATGTTACTATGTGTTAGGTGATTGCTTTTATTTTATTAATTGGAAAAAATTATTACTGTAACTATGGCTATCAAGAATATTTAGAACAGCATGGGCTCTGAAATTTTTAAATTTACCCATGCAAAATCTTTTTTTTTTAAAGAGAGGAATAGCTAGTTTAAGGTATCAGGTTTTTATATATCTAACTTATAGTATTATCCATTTATTTTACTATGTATAAGTTCATAACTTCTTCTTCCACTTTCCCAAAGCATTCATGTTGTCAAAGTGGCCTTAATGAGGAGTGTTTCATAAATTAATAAAATCATATGTACACAAATTATTAGAAACATTATACTAATACTTTGTAGGGCTTTTGCTTTCAAAACAACCCCAATTTTGTTGCATGGATTTCATAAGATAAAACATCTTGAGATTTGGCAAATTTTCAAGTCAAAGCAAACA
>NW_024385942.1:0-25000 GCF_016835505.1 Polypterus senegalus | reverse complement strand
CTGAAGTGGAGCTCCTCTGGAGAAAAAACATTTACAAATCATAAAATACAAATATTGTAATCACTTTGCTATGGCTCATTATATCAGTAAAGGTAGATTTGAAAAGCTCAACTAGAATTTAAAATAGGTTCAAGTCCTTTTGTTTTTTTGGATACAGGGAGGGTTGCAAGAAAAGCCATCCAGATTAACAATGGCAACATGTAGGCTGAAGAAATTGAAAAAAAATCAACAAAAAATACTTAGTGTGAATATCTGCCTACAGTTAACATTTTCAGGTGAAAGGACTTTAAAACCGGTATCGTCCATGAGTACTGTCAGAAAGTGTTCAGACCCCTTCACTTTTTCATATTTTATTATGTTGCAGCCTTGCTCTAAAATCCTTTAAATTCATTTTTTCCCCTCATCAAGTAACACTCAATGCCCCAGAACCATAAAGCGAAAACAGGATTTTAGGAGTTATTGTAAATGTATTAAAAATTGAAATATCTCATTAACATCAAATATTCAGTCCTTTTGTTAAGACCCTTGAAGTTTGGCTCAGGTGCATTCTATTCTACTGATCATCACTGAGATGGTTACAGCCCACGTATGGAGTTGATTAGACATTAAGAGAGAAGCCCACCCACGTATAAAAGTTCTCACAGTTGACAGCGTGTATCGATAAAAACCAGGCCATGACGTGTAAGGAATTGTCTGCAGAGCTTAGAAGTAGCATTGAATGTTCCCAAGAGCAGAATGCCCTTTGTAGTTATTAAATGGAGGAAGTATGGAACAGTGGCTGTTACTAGTCAAATTGAACAATCAGGGGAGAAGGGCTGAGGTAGGAGAGGTGGGGAAAAACCCTAAGGTCACTCTAGTTGAGACTTCAACTGAACCTGAATAGAGATCAGAGAAACCAGAACACTCCATTGATCTGGGCTTTATGACAGAGTGGCCAGACAGGAACCTCTCCTCAGCAAAAGAAACAAGGAATCCTGCTCGGAGTTTACAAAAAGGCACCTGAAATACTCTACCGACTAACAAAATTTTGTGGTCTGATAATAACAAAATAAGTATTACGTCTGAGGGAATCACCCGATTCCAGTGGTGTATCACCGGGGCAGCCGAGTCCTGTTCGGTTGTTTTTCAGCAGCAGGGACTCGGAGGCCATGCAGATCTGAGTGACAACGGAACAGAGCAAGGTACAAAGATAGCCTCAAGGACAACCAAGTGTACTCCAGAGCACTCTGAGCCAAAAGACACAAAGAAAAGACTACACAAGAGGCCCATGGACAACTCTGGGAGGAATGTCCTTAAATTGTCCAGAATTTAACCCAAACAGTCACCTCTGGAGGGACCTGAAAATAGCCATCCATTGATGGCCTCCATCTGACAGAGCTTGGGAGGAGCTGCACAGAAGTCAAACCCCCACACTCAAGAAGACTCCATGCTGCAATCTCTGGGATTGTCAGGGAATGTATTGAGTGAAGGGTCTGAGCCACAGTAATACAGGGTGATTCAAAAAGATCCATCTGATTTCAAAGTGCCACATTTTTACAAGCATGAGGCGCCTAGGAACCAGTTTGAAAGAGGGGGGTGATAAGAGTTTCTGACTGTCACTAGAAGATGGCTCCCTTCAGTCTGTGCATTTCTCAACAATGAGCTCCCTCGTTGCTGGATTGGCCGTAAAGCAGCCCACAATTTGACATTCCACTTCTGACCCTGAAGATCATCAGATCTCACTCCGTGTGACTTTTTTTCTGTGGGAGTACATTAAGGATTCTGTTTATGTGCCACCACTCCAAACAAATAACACTGAATGATGCCCGAAATCATACTGAAAGAGCTGCGAGTACAGTGACGCCCGACCTGCTTGATCGAGTATGAGATGAATTTGACTATCACAGCTGGAGGAGCTCATATTGAGCACTTGGAAAAGTACAGTACATACTTTCTGCTCATCTAAACCATTTACTGCATTGTTCTGTAATGATTTACAAGTGAAATAAATCATTTTGAAATCGGATGAATCTTTTTGTACCTGTACAGTACATCATTCCACTAGTCATTTTTGTGGCAATGCATTTCTTTCAGTGTGTGCATTGTCTGTTGAAACAAATGAATAATAATAATGGACTAAATAATCCCTCACTCTCCATCTAGTGCCAGAGGGAGGGTTGTTTTCAAATTAAAGTCTCCTTGGGTCAGTTTCAAGATCTTCCTTGCAAACTGGGAGGGCTCACTGGATGTTCCCTTTAACCAGACAGAAATAGCCCGCCACAGGCAGAATGTGAACAGTTTGAAGTGCTTGGTATTTATTCACTGGCATGGAGCTCTAGAGACGTTTGTAGTCCTAAACCTGGAGTAGCAAAGTCAGTCCTGGTGGGCTGTGTTGCCTGCTGGTTTTTCAGTCTAACCCAATTGCTTAGATAGAAACAATCCCTGTCAAAGATTACCGAGTTTCATGGCTTGATGGTTTTATTTTGCTATCTGGTTATCATCCAAATGATTTGTAGCCTGAAGCAGACGAGTAATCCACAGTTCTTTAGTTCATAATGAATATACACAGGAGTAAATGACAGTCTTTGTCACGAAAAGTGCTGCCAGTCCTAGCTCAGAAAACTCATGGGGATTACCACAAGATATGGGAGTCATTATAATGAGCAACTGGGTCTGTCTAGCATTTTTAATACATAATAAGAATGATAGGATGGCAATTCTGTAATCGTCGTAGTAAACACGCCTGTGCAAAAACAGCATTGGTTTTCAACATGTCTCATTCCTTTACTTATTTGCTCCGTTACTTTTATCTAAATGACATAATAGACCAGAAGTTCTGCTACTCCAAATGTCATCAAACCTTTCCCAGTCATACAAGCAAATATTAATTCCCATATTTATTACAGAAATTACAATTTGTTTTTACAACAGAGTAATATTCACTTTTGCATGAAAAACCAAGACGCATTTGACTACAGTGGCAAACACCCCAAACATATCCGCAGGCAATGCATTCCAAAACCACTGTGGACGACTGAAGTTGAGGATAACAGAAAGCCCTTACGCTTACATACATACTGTACCTATGCCAGTTTAATTGATACATTGTGCACAATAAGACCTTACCAACACTGTACTTGTGCTCTCTCCCGGTCTTTCTCTTATGAAGGCGCCAGCGCTGTAAAAATGCCATGAGACACAGACGGCCACCTCTGCATCCTGCTGGGCACACTGGATTCTCGCCATGCGCTGTGCACAGAACGCTGTGATGTCGATGTGATGCGCTTTATTCAAAGTGGTGAAAATGTTTGTTCAAAATGGCAGGCAATTTGAAACTTATGAAGCATTTATTTCTGTAATATTCCATTTAATATTTTCAGGCCAAGGTAGGAGTATTGGGTATGAATGAGATTTCTACTACATTTTTAAATTGCTTGACTCCTGTATGCAAGAAATGAAACAAGTTTGTTTTTTTTTTTCCAAAACTGAATTTATTAAGTTAAAAATTATTTACGTTTTGTACATATTCCTGTTTATACTAGCTGCTTCACACTTGGTAATTGATACGGTATGACATATACTGCTTTCTTAATGTGCGAGTTTTTTGTGGTTTTTATTATTATTTTTTTAATAGAACGGTTTTAAATAAGAACATATCTTGTAACTGTCTTTATTACAAAATCCAGAATAGTAAGAAAGAAATATTGTTTCTGAAATTTGCTTTATATCCAGCACTAGAAGTGTACATCAACCACAGTGGAGTGTAAAAAAAAACAAAACTTATTGCTCTGCGCTGCTTCAAATGATGCTATATTACATACAGAATACGGGAATCAAATTTCAAAAATAACTCTGGGCGTAATTTTGAAAGTAAAAATGACACAAACACCACCAAAGGTTTTGAGTACTAAGGTAAGATGTCGTCTCTCGCCTGCCACTACCATTAAGAGGACCTTTTTATTTTTTTGTCGTCTTTTTTTTTTACACTCCAGTCACATTAAATTCTTAATCCAGAGAATCCAAATAATTCTCATTGACGCAATGGCTCCAGTTTTCGCAGCCGTAAAGGATTAGAGGGGAGTGCCTGCTGACTTGGAGTGTTTTCTTCAGGAGATCGGAAAAGGACTCTCCCACGATGATTGAAGAGGTAAAATGATGGGTGATTTCGGAGGGTGTCTAATGTCCTGCAATTAGGAAAGCAACAGTTACTTAGAATTACTTAACGTGGATTTAACTTGTAAACAGAGAGACAAAAGCTTCAAAATGTAAGACCACTACATAAATAAATCATTTGACGACAGTTTGTTTAAGGTTATGCTAACACAACTTACTGCAATACATACAAGGTTAAAAAGAATAAGGTTACTATAATAAAGCAAAATAAATTATTGTATTGCTTTTCATAGTAAGTTCTGATCTCCCCATTATATTAAAAAGTTAACATTTAATAATGTGAAGTTGAAAAATATTAGGAAGTCAAACCTTTTTAAAGACCAATTGATCTGTTGTGGCACATTTTATTTTTCTTGTTTTGATATTTTCTATTCTCCCTTAGCTCTTCCCCATTACAACAAATAGCAATTTTGCTTTGTAAAAACCGCAACATATATTGTATGATGGTATTTAGAGCAACTTGTTTATTAATAACTTTAGTAAATTCAGCCCCCCTCCCCAACCCAACCAAGAATTGGAATGAGATTCTGTGCAGAAAAGAGATAGAAAGTTAAAAAGAGTGTATACTACTCATTTATCCAGCTTTCTAACAATCTCTCAATATAAAATTCACAAATGCTGAAAACCTACTTGTTCTTTAGTTCTGATGTTGCATCCATGTCTTTAAACTCCCCGGCGATGTGTACAATGCCATAGCAAGTGACTACAAATGCCAACAAGGTCTGAAGGACTATCTAGAAGGAGAGGGCAAAGTAAATGTCAGAAAATGCCTGCAGCACTATAACATACAAAAATGCAGTTTATTGTAATTAATACAATCTTTAAAAGTCATACTAAAGAATATTCATACACACAATTTTCAAAGACACAACAATGTTAATTTAACGATTGTGGAAATATGAAAAAGACCACCTGCATAGTCAGCACAGGCATTCGCAACTTCATTGAGTTTGTATTACAAAAAATACCAAGAAAACGTACTCCGTATACAGAAGAAAGAGCTCAATCATTCAAATTTGGAACTTTGGTGAATTTTTCGTTTTATATGCATGTCACAACCAACCATTTCTTGAATTTTGCACCAAACATTGAATGAGGTAATATGCACATTTATAGATTTCACCATCACTGCATGCGAGGTAATGTTAAAGCAAGCTGCGTTCATGCAAATCGCTGGTTCTTTCGATGTTGGTCGTCAGACTGATGGTGCACACATAAAAATCACAGCCCCAAGTTTGGATGAGCAAGCATATGGGAATCACATGTGATACCAAAAATGTCAACACTAGTATTTATTAGCAAATGTGTTACTCAAAGCAAGTTTGCTGCGTTCACCCTTGTTCGTCAAGTTACGGTATTTACTGATTATTCGGCCGGTTTAGGAAAAATTTTTGTTTTTTTAATACCAGCGCCCCATAATGCTTTGTGAGGCCAGTGAGACATCCGCCGGTGCTGTAATAGCCCCAAGTATTGAATGCTGATCATTTGCATTACAGACTCTGTGAGACAAGTTATCGGTGCCTGTAGCCAAATATGCAGCTCTAACTCCGAGTTCCACATCAACATAAGAGAAGGAGATGTGTGCCCAGTGCATACATAATATTTAGCCAGATGGTGAGGCGAGAGTGAAAACAAACCTTGAAGGAGCCTTGAAACATATACAACTTAAGTAACAAGCTGTCTCTGCTTGTGAAGCTGTAGTGTATTATAATAAACAGCTATGATTTCAAAATGTTAATTGTGTCAATTGCAAGTATCCTAAGTGCTTGACTAGACCGTTGCATAGAGTAGGTCTGCAGCTCACATCTTTGAATTGCCAGCCATCAACAGGGTTTGTGAACAATTGTGAAGATGGCTTTAAACAGCCCTGACATTGTCAAATACTAGACAGTAAAACCGTCTCACTGAGTAATGTTAAAAGCCATTAAGCAAATAATAGTTGTTACCAGAACCAAGATACTAAAACCATAACTGAAGTTGATAAATGGAATTGTGAGTCATTAACCAGAAAGTCTGTTTTTCGTCAATGTTCAGGTCGATCTTCGAGGTCCATATTAGCACGTGCCTTATGAATGCATAATAATTAGCCATGTGCAGATAAAAAAAAAAAACTTTAAAGGAGCTTGACATCCCCCAGAACAGGAGACTATGAAATAACAAAAAGTTTTACTATTTACAACACGTTTTTATCTTTTTAATAAAAGAAACAGTGCAAAGGCATCAGTACAGACAGATTGGAGATCCTTCATCTTGACTTTAAAAAACAGAAAGAGCCTGTGACTTCAATCATGAAATGTCACTTTGAATTTTCTGCTTTTAAAAGGCAGACATATTTCTGACTTCTGACTACGATTTCACCATTTCTTCTTTTTTTTTTTTTTGTCAAAATCTGTCATTGTGCATCTCTGACTCCATACTTTCTATCACAGAGGCATGGTGGTGCAGTGGTTGGCACTAATGCCGCACAGCTCAGGTTGCCTTTTTGCCCACAATAATCAGTCCAGTATAGCTGGTGGATGTTTGCCTAGCAACTACGCCATTAGAATCCAGTTAAATCTAGTTCAGTTAGTCCTTCCCCAATGACTTTAATGCAGTTCCCGAAGTTCAGCAAATATCACAAACAGTTGTGTGATTTCAGGGAACCCGACAGAAAAGCAAACTTGGCAATGTTCGCTCATCACTAATCAACACACAGGTGCCGATGGATACAAACCGTATTGTAGCAGCCAGCATATTAGTAGCCTGAAGATGGGCAGGGGCATATTCGTATATTCGCTTTTCACTTTACAAGCCCAAGAAGGTTCAAGAAGGCAGGAAGAGACTCTGTGGTCACAGGATAAATAGGGCTTTGAAGAAGATAAAGTAGTCTGGGGGGATAACACAGGGATCCACAGCACTTGACCCTGGAAGACAATTGGGAACACTGTAGGACTGAATGTGACTTCTGAAACAGCGCAATAATAGGCATGGCTAGGTTCAGTAATTGTTATTTTATGAAGCGCTTCCCATGGGCACAATAGGTGGAAGATGACTCTTCTGGAAGTATGGCTCTGGATCATCCATTGTTAAATAAACACACCTGTTATTGGTCTTAACTCTCAGTGTGTTTCCATCGCAGTGCTTGTTAAAGGATTATTCTTGATGTTGTTGCAAAGTGGCCAGTTCAACGCCTGACTCTAGACTACTTTAAGAGAGTGCCATAAACCTTTTATTTGAAAGTAATCAAGTCCCTTTGAACATTACTATTATCTTCTTTTTGGTAAAGTCTTAGCATTAGTATCAGAAAACTACAAAATCCTTTTATGAGTGCCAATTTGTGGTTTAGGATTCTCAAACATGAATTGCTACTCCTCACTGAGGAGTGGGTGTAGGATGCTTCATCCCTACTTCTCATGTCATACGCCAAGGTGGGACAAATTCTTATCCTAATTAGACTTTTAGTGTAATTCCTAGGAGCAATTCTAAGATTCTGGTTTCATTTTAATAGTGGAATTGGGTTTTAGGTATCTCAGCATCCATACACACTGGTACATTACGTGACCTCTATGCCAATGAGTCCTTCTCGGAGGAGCCTTTACAATTCCATTAGTACTGACAGCACAGTAATTAACATACAAACATTTCATATTGTTACGAGTAAACAAAATTCTTGCAGTACATGTAAATCAAATGCTTTGCATCATTAGTTTATTTTTATAATTTAAAGGACATTCGTTAGTTTACTTTTATAATTTAAAGGACATTTGGCTCCCTATTCGTTTGCTCATTGAGCTTTGTTGCTGCTCTTGGCAAGATAAACATTAGCCCATCAGGAGAGTACAAAACAAGTGATTTCACCCAAGGTTTCTCATTTTTCATTGATTACACCAGTGAATGAATTACACAGAATTCCAAAATATGCCATAAGGCACTTTTGTCAGTTGGAATCAAAGCACCAGGAAGTAGCAGTTTATAGTTTTGCTGGGCTATATGGTTTCAGTACAACAATGCTTGCAACATGCAAGCTTCAAGTTAAGTTCTGCTTAATGAAAACTAGCACAAACCTAACTGTAAGATATGAATATGGACAGTTTAGTATATATCTGTTGGGAGGAAAAAAAAAATTCTGACATTTATTGAACTGTACACTAGGGATGCCCCGTGAATTTTATTATTCGGTATGGCTCTGAGGCTAAGGATCTGTGCTGGTAATCCCGAAGGTTTCCGGTTCAAATCCCCGTCACTGCCAAAAGAGATCCTGCTCTGCTGGGCCTTTGAGCAAGGCCCTTAACCTTCAATTGCTCCAGGGGCACAGTACAATGGCTGACCCTGCGTTCTGACCCCAAGGGGTGTATGCGAAAACTAACAAATACCTAATAAGAGAAATTGTATAAGGCGAAATAAAGAACAAAAAAAAAAAAATATAGCAGTGCAATTTTACGATACCCGATACAGAAATCCTATTCAACTGCTTTTTATTAAAAGTACCTCCATTATTAAAAAGGAAAATACCTTAACTTTTTCTGTAATAGAATATAAAATCTATAAATACTAAAACATTATTTATTTGGCTGATGTCTATCTACAGTATCTTACAATATTTGAGATATGCAATTGGTTCCATTTCTTTTTTTTTCCCCATTTTGGAGCATAGACAGGTGAAGTGACTTGGTCATGGGCATCAGGGCTTGAAATTGGGGGGAATCCCCCTCCCCCCTTAAATTAACACATGGGGGGATATCTGACTCAGGAGGGCAAAGGCCTACAGTTAGAAACACTTTTATAATAGAAGTACCTGCATTGGTCTCAATAGGCTAAGAAAAGAAAGCAAGTTTATATATTTTGAAATGGTAATTCTTTATAATAATTCTTTGCATTTATATAGCGCATTTCTCACTACTCAAAGTGCTCAGCAATTGCAGGTTAAGGGCCTTGCTCAAGGGCCCAACAAAGCATAGTTAGTCCCTTTTGGCATTTACGGGATTCGAACCAGCAACCTTCCGATTTCCAGTGCAGATCTCTAACCTCAGAGCCATCACTCCACCGTAGCACACAGTAGGGACAATTTAGGATTGCAATGCACCTAACCTGCATGTCTTTGGACTGTGGGAGGAAACCCATGCAGACACGGGAGAGAATGGTGACCCTGTTGTTATTGCTAGTTGTCCCATCCCTCATTCACACTGCCCTTCTAGCAATATTTGTTCTTTTTGAATCCGACTGGATTCCAGAGTTGCAGTAACTCCTTGCTGGGTTGTAACCATAAATCCTGTCATGTCTGACTCATCCTTTTTAGTTCAAGGTGGACAGTTAGTAGTGCTTAAATTATGACAAAACGCCAACAAAGAAGGAGTTAAACAACAATCCTTTGATTCTGGTTTGTGCTGCGCTGCACTTCCACTCTTGTTCAAGCTTTACCCAGCACCCCCTGTAAAAGCACAATACTCCTTTTTATGTTACAGTAGATGGAAACAGCATGTGGCTTTGCCCAGGTAAGTAACGTTAAGCTAGGAACCCTAGGGCCAAAATTTTGGATTCTAAAGAAGTTACTCTTGTCCTTATGGTCCTAGAGAGCAACTATGCAAAATTTACTCAAAATCAGTCAAAATGTTGGATTGTATAGGGAACATACAGACTGACAGTCTATTTTGTATGTGAGGGTTTTTAAGTAATCAACCAAAGCTAGGGACCCCTGTGTAAATTGTTTTGTTCAACTTGAAAGGCTTAATTAACTTAAATTGCTGCAGAACATCTGTAGGTTTTAAAGTATTAGTTGTTCCCTGAAGAAGGCCCATTTGTAACATTCTGATATTTCCTTTTTTCAGTTTTTGCTAACCTAAGCCTTGGCAGTTTACTGCTTACATTTTCACCATTTTGGGTCATCCACTGCATTTCAACTAATTACATTTGAAGAAAAACTGAGGTGTTCTAAAGCTTTTTTGACTAGTACTGTGTGTGTGTGTATGAGTGCAAAATTGACAAAGAAAAATGTTGCAGTATCAAGTAACTCCTCATCTCTGATATCCACCTCAACTAAATATTTTGATGGACTTCTACAACCGTTTATTTCCCATGTTCATTTTTTGTAATTATTAACCAATGTGACATTAAACAAGTGAAATATATATATATATATATATATATATACATACATACATACATACATACATACATACATACATACATACACACGGTGTTAACATTCAGGTGCAATCAGAAACTTGATCAGCTGGTTTGAAATTTGGAACATTTTTACAATTTATAATCACTTCATCTAAGAGTTGCTTTTATTTTTTAGTTTTACTGACATGATCATGCCACCTACCCGCTTCTAGATGAAACAGCAGTAGAACTGAGTTGCTGCGAGTATGTTCAAGCAAGATGCTGTACAGCCACAGAGCCGAGCATGGGATGAGGCAGAAGGCAGATTGTTAGCATATAAAAAGACCTCACCTTTCATTCACACAGTAAGGGAAAGTACTTACCTTAAACGGTGGTGAATAAATAAACAACATCATTATTACATATTGAATGAATAAAGAAAAGGAATTTAATTGTTAGGAACTAAATAAATAAATGCACATCTATCATCATACCTTTCTTATATGGTACACTTCTTCACACCTGCTGACATCTGACCCTGCCACATCCCATGTCCTGAAGCAGGGCGGACTTACTTCAGTATGTTTGACTATATGCTTATCAATTCTTTGAAGCTGAAATAACCATTATCTGGGTAAAATTCAAACAGTAAACTAAATAGTTGAAGATGAATATTATTTTGTTTTAAAATAGACAAACTGGCAAATTTGCCAATGTTTTTCAATGGGAGGTTTTGAAAATTCTACATTTTGTACAGCACTCGCTATCTGAAAATTTTCCATGAAATTTCAACTGTCCTCACAAATTTCCTTAAAAGAATAAATGTGCCAAATTTCAACAAACTCAGTCCACCGGGACCCGAGTTGTTCTAATACAAAAAGACACATGTCTATCACAGTAGGTACTTTTCGCGTTACTGTATATGGAAATACACCTAAAAAGTAATGTTGCATTGTAGTGCTTTGAAATAATAGTATCATCGACAACTAAATTTCAATGTAGAATTTGTTTTTCAGAACAAGTACACAATTTCTGATATATAAAATGCTGACACCAAATCTGAGTCCCGCATTACAAAATACGCGCTCAGTTGATACTTAGTGGCTGAAACTCAACATAGTGTGCAGACATGGCCAAGAGGCTGGGTTGATTGAACAAACATTACAATGGGCCACATGCATGATCCAAGCAACATCGTCCCTGGTATGACTGATTATTTTAGGCACAGTTGTTCAAGCATTTTTAGCTGCCTCCAGGGATTTTTAAAACTATATTATTAGGAGTTTACAGAGTTGCTTTTGTAAACAAAGAACATCTATCAAATGGTACTTCTTGTTAAAGGGATCTGGCCAGAATTGTTCGACATAGCAGAAAGGTGATAAACAGTTCTTTACAGTAGTGGTGTGCACAAGTTCATGCCTGAACTCATATCAAACCTTAAAAATTGGATGGTCTACATTAGCCAGAAACCATACTAAAGTTAGAATAAGAGGATAAAGAAAGCTACAGTGGTGCACATGAACACCAAAACTAGACAACTAGGAAAATGCCCCTGGCCAGAAAACTTTTGATTTGTGCTGTAACATATTTAAATGGGTGGCATAAATGGCATGAATCCATAGATTCATCCTGTCTTGTGTCAATGGTACAGGTTGGCAGCGGTAATGTAGTTCTGTATACAATGTCTTTTTGGCACATACAGACCTCTGAATACCAGCTGAGCATTGCCTGAATACCAAATTATAGTCAAGTTGTTAACTATGTGCATCCTTTTAAGGGCACAGACTACCATTTTTCAAATGGATAATTTACACAGGATAATTATCCACATCATAAAGCACACAGCATCGCAGGTTTGTTCCACAAACATCTCACAATCACAGTCCCCAAATCTCAATACAGAAGTGTATCTCTGGATTAGGGTGAAATGATAAGTTCCCAGCATGAATCTGTCAAAATGATGTGATGCGATTGAGCTGACAAGAACAAAAGCCCTGAAGAATCCTTCAGCACCTTCTTGACTATATACCTAGTGGGTTTCAGGGTGTTCTGAAGGCAAAAGGGGATTCTATGTGGTAAAACGTAGAACTACCTAATGGAGGGGCTACTGAAAGTATGTCAGCCAACAACTGCAACAGGACATTTGTGATGAAATAAGATTTGCAAAAACTTCAGTACTTCAGACACAAAGGAAAAATGTATTTTTTCCAATGCCTTTATTTTATTAAATAGTGGTCATCAATTACCAAACCCATTTCAGCATCTCTGGGCATCATCTGAATCAAGGCAGGAAACAACTCTGGACACTCCACTGGTCTATCACAGCGTGCACTCACACTTAGTTTGGATGGAAGGAGCCAATCAACCACTGCATAAATCAGCCACTCTAGGAGTATAAACTCATAAATATTTTATGTGGAGTTTTTTTAAATGTGTTTTTATTTTTATATTTTTCCCCTGTTGAAGCACATCTAGACATGCAAAAAGCTGCACTGGTTTTAAGGATTGCATATTTGATCTTTTTTTCCAATGGAGAATACAAACACACAGTTATTAATAGTGTACAAGCTGAACTGAACAGCTACTTGTAATTATAAATCATACATTTACTTTTTTGTTTATTCTTTTAACAAATGTGCCATATACCAATAACTAGCAACATAACATAGATAATACCCAGTAAGATTTCAAGTTTACTTGTGTGCCTAAAATGCTTTATATTGTCATTGATCCAGAGACCAGATAAACTAAATAATACAGAAACAGCCCACAACAACTGGAAACTGTGCCATTAACGTCTGACAGTTTTGTAATTCCGTGGTTAGCGCTCCTCCTTCATAGATCTCAAATCCAGGACCCAGGTCAACATCTCTGGGATATTCTCCAGTTAGTGTGGCCCAACCATCCACATTTCAAACAAATGCAAGCTATGTAAATTATTGACTCTATAATTGTCCCTGTAAAGTTAGAAATGGTGTGTATATTCCCCTTAATGGATTAGCACTTCATCCTGGGTTGATTTTTCATTTTGCACTCAGCGCTGCTGTGATAGGCAGAAGCTTCTTATAGCGCTGAAGAAGATTAGAAGACAGATGGATGCTTTGATTGCATTTGATCTTCCGTGAAAGTAAACATTCATCGACACACACTGACTTATACAGGGTCAAATTACAGTCACCCATCAACGTAAACCAAACTGTGATATAGAAAAGAAAACCAAAGCACTCCTAGAAAACCAAGGAGAATGCAAATTGTATCAGCATGAGGATTTCAACATAGGAGACTGTAGTTTTGATGCAGTATTTGCCACCACTGCATAAAAAACCCAAAAACTGAACAGCTATTCCATCCTCTGTACTCCTCACATTGTGTGGCAGTGGTCATGATCTCTGATGGTCCTAGCTAGAAGACACATTTGTGCAATTTAATTCAAGGTAAGGATTCTATCAGAATTTTGTATAACCACCTAAGTACCACATAAAATATTGAATCAAGTTAACTGAAGTCCTTCTGCCGTGTTCTTTACTTGGAAAATCTGCTGATTGATGGTCAATAAGTTGAGACCACAGTATCAGTCAGGGATTCAAATTATTAATTCAGTTTTCACTGCAAAACATACAATTAAAAATGTCTACTCACATCCACGGGTAGGGTTTCATTTTCCTTTTCAGTAAGTCGCATGTAGGATCGATCTAAAGGTCAAATGAATACAGTAAATTAACACTGTGAAAATCTAAGTAACTTTGACATATTTCATATAATACAGTGTATGTTTACTTAAAAAAAATATCATTCAAGCAACTGTGAAAAAATGGTTCTCAATAAATTAAAATGTCTAAAATGATACTGCAAAACTAATAGGAAAAATATTTTAAAAAAGGAAAGAATTCATTTAACAGTGCTGCAGCTAAACCCTATTATTGTTAATACACAGATTAAACCTTCCAATGAGGATTTATATTGGATGGATGGATGGATAGATAGGATAGGATCCCAAAGGGAAATTCACATACTCCAGGCGCAGATGGTGACTAGAGAAGGAAGAAAAGCTTCATTTTCCTCATTTTGTGGATTTTTCTGCGCTGCACTTTCACTTGTTAGGTCAGTGGACTTAAAAGATTCAATGCTTAGCTACATTTATAGTGTCTTTTACAAAGATATTAATACCCCTTGGCCAGTTCTCTAATATTACACAGCATATTTACTTTTTTTAACCCCCATATAAAGACATTTCAACATTAAATCTAATTTTGAGTAAGTGCTTTAATTTGAAAGTGTAGGATTTGTTTTACATTAGAATTATGTGGATGGTCACAGGTGCGAATATCTTTGCAAGGCCTAATATTATAATACGATTATGAAAAGATTTGCACGCTGATTCAATTAAATCCCGACTTTCTGATTTGAACACTCGCCTCTCCCGGTTATTCATTGGTCAGGAGTTCCGTCTTCAGTGGGTTCTTGTTCGTGTCAGCGCCAATAATATTGTAGCAAAAATGCATTTGTTTTGCACATTTTGAGCAACAAACTAGATAACAGGCATGTGGCTTATGCAACACAAGTAACCTCAGTTTGTTTTTTTCATGGACGGTTTTTCATATTGTTTGCCATTGTACAGCACTGGTCACTACTGACTTTTGTTATGTAAACTTTTTTTTTTTATATCTCCATTCTGCATGAAAACACTAAGTTAAAATTACATGAAAAAATATTTTTGGGTGGAGTATTTCTTTAATCTTCAATTACGTGTCCTGAATTGTGGTTTAAATTAACTAATAATACAAATTAACAGACATCTTTTTCCATGACTACATACAAGATAAGTATTTTTTTACATTTCTTGACAAATGTTTTTCCATTGCACCACAAGTAGTTAACATGACATACTGAATGACACTGAGCAAGTCAAAAGTGGCATCTGAACCAGCAACCCCATGTTTTACAGTCGAGTGTTTTAGCCAACACAATCCCTCCCTGCCCATGTATGTCTATGAGAGAGCCCACTTCTTCTTAGTGCTGGACTTGAAATGCAGATTCTATAGTCCTCAAATTAGACAGCATATGTGTTTGCATTCTGAGTAGCTGGAAAATTATTCTTACATCTAGCATTGTTTTATGCAGAGAGGTCCTATTTCATTCAAAAACTGTACAACCATCTTTCAACGGTCAGATGTTATGAACATTCATACTTTTAGAACACCCCATTAATTGCTTTTGCATGATCATTTCAAAAACAGACAATTTCGTTCCTTACTATAACAAGATATGAAATGCCCAAAAGATGGTAAAGACCGTCGATTGTAATCAAAATCCAGAGTACATACTGTTGTTTAAAGTGTAAAATAATGTTAACTGGTGCTGTCGAATATACTTTAAGTTTATTGATTGCAGAAGGTGCATCTAACCGTGAGAATGAGCCCTGTGTTTATTCCAATTGGTCGCTTTTTGAAGATTTCCAATACGTAAAACGATCATTTGTTTCATCCTTCGCCCATTCATAAAAGCCAGCACTATTACAAGGGATACGACTTTGCTGATCTATTGTTGTTTTAAAATGAATTTTAGCTGCCGGGCACGTAAAGTAAGTATAACAAAATGAACGTAAGACGATCAACGAGTCATACTAGTAGTAAACCACTGCTCTGTACGTATGCCATTTACTGTTGTTCGCCGTTCTTTAATACGGAGTTAATGCGCAACCGTCACGAAGTCATTCCTATGTTTAAACGGTTGTACAGTTTCGCTGTTATGTTTCTTTATTTGCTGTAACTCCCTTAGGGATAAAGGTGTGATGCATTCTAGACGACAATCCAAATGGACCTTAACGTATTCAAACAGGTTTTCTTAAACGCATTTTCTTTAAAAATTCATCAGGGTATTAAAGCGAAGACCGACAGATAACTACACACAGACTGCATACATTAATCCTGCAGGCAAGTGCACAATCGTGCTAAATGAGTATTGTTTAACCCCCACTGATCTATACCCTCCTGATGGACTTCCTAAAATGACACTATTGAACAGTAATTAGAGGTTGACATCCAAAACACCCACACGAAAAAACATGAAAAGAATGATGGAATGCACACTCACGCTGAGCCGCTGAGAAGGCAGCATGAGCCAAAGCAAAAAGCCCAATCCCAACAAGACCCTTCCAAACAGAGGACGCCATCTTCTTTTGGGAAGGAGCGAGCGTGAAGCCGCCGTGGGAAGGTGCCGACGTACAATAACGGCGACGGTGCGCAGTGATGACGTAATAGAGCACGACACTGCGGCCTGCGAGTTTCTGTCTTTCAGATTAGTTTTGATTTTTTATAGTAATGGCTGTGTTCAAAAGCGAGTTTGAAATAATGATCGTCTTTAACATGACCAGCAAATGATCTTCCTGCGCTGGTTTTTAACTGTCTTGTCGATATTAAGCTAATAACTGCAAGTAAAGACTGAGTACAATTTAATGCCACCGCATGCTGAGGTATTTAACTGGTTCACAATTACGAAGTGGCGCTTTACAAATAGCCGAGCATTTAATCTTATGCATTCTTTGTGATACATCGCATGAACGAGAATACACTTAAATTTAAGCAATAAAGCAGAACTATACGTAAAAACCAACGTAGTCTGTGGTAAACGTCCGAAGTGTCGTCTTCCGGACGCAGTTCGCGATCGAAATCGTGTACAGGCGCAGGGAGGCGGCATCAATGAGTATTTTCCTGAAGGATTCATGAAGTTTGTATTTGGAAAAATATGTTGTATGAATGATTAAATATTTGCGTTGTTTTGTTTTTTTTTTTTTGCTGTATATTTGCTAAATGATTAAATCCGTGTGGCCAATCCAGTTAAAAACCTTTTCCTCACTGTTTTATAAAACGGAGGGATGCTGGGATTATCTCAGTTTTCAGGCAGTGTGACGTGGGGTATGGAGTTGGGTTTAACACTGTGAGGCTGTGGATTCAAAACCTGCTACTGACACTGTGTGACCATGAGCAAATCACTTCAGGTTGGGGGACAAACAAACGAATAACCAGGTGTCTCTTGAATGTTAAGTTGCCTTGGATAAAGGCGTTAGTCAGATAATAGGCAATAATAATAAATGATCATGCCTGGCTAAAACATTATGTGACCCTACAAGGTTAAGTCATTGCTGCAGCAGATTAGCCAGAGACACGTTATAGCCAGAAAATACATTGTTGCAGATTAAGGCTGTTACTTAATGTATTATCTGTCAGATACTTTTTTGTTACTAAGTATTTAATCAAACTTGTTTATTCAGAGGACTTCAATTTTCAGCAACACAAATCTTTCCAGGGTGATGGCTGCCCTCACAGTTTGATTAGATATAATAAACCTTCAGAATAAACACAGCTTTAAGCAAATGTGTTTCCAACAAAACTTTTTTTTATATATCTGAACTGGGAGCTCACACAATAAAAAAAACATCAGTCAATTGGACCTAGGCGGCACGGTGGTGCAGAGGGTATCGCTGCTGCCTCGCAGTTAGGAGACCCAGGTTCACTCTGTGGAGTTTGCATGTTGCCTGCCCGGGGTTTGTTTCCTGCCTTGCACCCAGTGTTGGCTGGGATTGGCTCCAGCAGACCCCCCGTGACCCTGTAGTTAGGCTATAGCAGGTTGGATAATGGATGAATTGGACCTGTTTTCTCTATTGCAGTATTATGAAGGCCTGATTGCATGTGGCTTTGTGCAAGAGCTACTGATGGATGAGTTAACAGACAACAGCCATTCACTAGGGCCAACCAAAGAACCATCCATACAGGTTATTAGATCATGCAAATTCAGAAATGCAGTTTAACACTGCAGGCTGTAGAAAGACTGCAGCACCTACTTTACAGTATACATGAGCAATGTAAACCAGTAACCACCAAGGTGACTGGTCCGATGTAACTCTAGCAATTAGAGGGATTTTGTGTCTGCTGTGTGACAGGGCAATCCATGAAGCGGACTCGGGTTAAACCATCTGCAGACAGCCGGAAACCCAGAAGTGCAGAAAGCACACATTTATAACCATTAAGAGTGAGCTTAGACTTGTCCAGTGTTGAAAACATTCTGATGAGATGCTCCACGTGGGTAGAGGATGTGGGACCATGTACATCTATCTCATCAAGGTAAAGGTCGACCCCTGGAATAACTGCCAAGATGGCCAATATTATCTTTTGAAAGCAGCTCAGGCCTGAACTAAGTCGAAATGGTATCTTGGTATATTGGAAGACCTCGATGTGAGTGACAAATACAGTCAGGTCTCAGCTGCTGGGGAGGAGAGGTACCTGCAGATATTTCTCGGATGGAGATTTAGCTTTTTAAAGATACTAGAGCCATGAAATGGTGTAGTTTGCTCATCTGCTGTTGGTAGATGGTATTTGTCAGGAATAGCTGTCTTCTTTACTGCCCCTTAGATCAACACAAATTTATAGTTTCCAAAAAAAGTGTAATAAAATTAAAGACACATGTTTAGGTACAACTCAGGAGCATAACGAAAAAAAAAAGAAAATTAAAATATTACATTGTATTCATCCATTTTCAAACACTTACTTTATCTATTTGACAGCACTGGCTGGGGTCTCATGTCATTGCCGAGACAAGAAACACACCAATACTCACACAGTGAGTTAAGAATTGCCAGTTAACCTAACACTGTTTTAGAGATGTGAAAGAAAAACCCACACAACCAAGGGAGGAAAATGTAGGCTCCTACACAGTCAGCAAACACTTAAGAAGGGCAAGACGTTATCACAGCAGTATCAGCTACAAAAACTGGAGCCAACCCTGTAATGAACACACTCACTAACACCGGACCAGTTTAGAGCCCACACAGACTTTTGATGTTCAACAGCACTGCTGTACCCACAAAAGGAGAATATGCTGATGACGCAGACAGTAACTGGACCAAGATTCAAACTTGGTCTCCTGCAGCTGTATGGTAGCAATTCTAATCAAGTGCCACCACTATACCAGGAAAAATATTCCACTCAAAAAATGAATTAATTCTCGGTGATCATTCAACTAGTTACTGCATTAAGATAATATCCTTTGATTGAGTTTATCAAGATGAAAACTTGATTTATAAAACATATAACCTACCTTGTTTGCAGCTTTTAACCATCAAACATACTCTATAACTAAGTGTTTTTTCTCCTTAATTGTTTTATAAATTGTAATTTCTGCATGATCACAGACATAATTAGTTGGTATGCTTTCATGTTTAGTTCTTTTAATTAAGTAAAGTTGAGTCAAGTCAAGTGGCTTTATTATCAGACCATTCATCTATACACAGATATTGCAGTGACACAGAATAATGCTCTCTGAGACTCATGACAAGTGCAAGACAGGTAAAGAACTATACTATAAATAGAGAGATAAATCAATAAAGAGTAAATGAATAGATAGTAATAAATGAAAAAGTAATAAATAATAACAACAAATCTCTCTATTATACAAAAAAATCCTGGGACGAGACGTGACATTTTCAGAGAGATACCTTCACGTCCCACGAGACTTTGTGCCAAGAGATTTAACCACACCCAAGGCCGGAAATAAAAGACAAAGAGTAGATGACAAAGTAGAACGTCATAAAGAATTCAAAAATGTTGGTGCGAAACACATGCAGAGCAGGTTAGAGATAATGAAAGTACTAAAATTCGAAAGTCTCAAAAAAATGATAGTAAAGATGGCATTAGCACAAACAAACGGAAATTATTACTCGGTTAAATAACAGAACAGAGAAAAGAGATGGAATATATTGTTCAGATTTAAACTTTAAGTCAGAGACTTGTAGATCATCTAATTCATGTTGCCATCAGGGAAAAGTAGTGTTTCTTCCCAATGAAGAGGCGTATCCGCAAGAATTAAAAGATTTGTTGTTTGGCGAAAGTGAAATCCACATACGCGAGTGTCAGAGACGTGAAGTGGCTGGCACGTAGCGCAGGCTAGGGGGGTTGGTGAGCGAAATGTGCACGGGTCAAAGCCCCCTAGTAATTTTAATAAATAAATCAGGAAGCAACCAACTATTCATAAAATGTAGATACAAATGTATATACATGGCATATGGCTTCAGCCCCTTAAGGTCAGAATTGCTTACATAACCATCTATACTGTACGTAGGTGTAGTTGAGAAGCTACAATTCTGTAACACAGCATCAAACAGGGATCAACTTAAATGGCATTATCTGCTTTTGTCCATATTGGGGAATTGCTCCCCAAATTTCTTTTATTGTAATCCTTGTCACCTTCAGATATGAGAGCCATTCTTCCCTTACAGTTTTCTAGCAGTTCAAATGACATTTACAACCTCCTTTATGACCTCCTATCCTCCACCTTCTTTCCAGTGGACTTTTTTAACCAGCTTCTGTTCTCCACTTGTGCCACAAGTCCAAACCACCTCAGCTCGTTTCTCATTTGCCACATAACTGTCCACTGCCTTGCACATTTACAGTGCCACAAAATTATGATAGAGTCTTCAGTTCAACATTTACAGAGTATCTTTTTATCGTTTATATGTTGATACAGGCATGATTCATTTGAATCATGACCATAGATGAAACAATATTTTATGGTGTATGCATCATAAGTAAACAAAAGGAAAGAAGTGACTTTGAAAAACTGAGTGGCTGATGATAGAGTGGGGATGATTTATTCGAGTGTGTTAACAATAAAGTGTCATGGAAGCTAGTGCAATAAATAGGTTTTACCTTACCTTCTTTCATGATCTTGAAGAACAGTATTGCTGCTAAGGTAGTTGAAAATAACGTATTAAAGTTCATACATGACACAGTTTTGTTATCAATTTTTATTACTGTTGTTTCTGATACATCTTTCGTAAAAGACACAATAATCCTTTTTTACTTTTCACAGGTGCCCAGAAAATCTATTTGGTGATTAGTATAGCTCCCATCACCATGAATTTGAATAAACATATGAAAAAACTGGATGGCTGGATGATTAGTAGCCTTTATCCTCAAGCAGTTAATCAACCAGACAGATGTCACAAACAATCCAAAAGGTTTTATCAATAAACAACTTCATTATGGCCAAACACATAATAAAGTAATTATGAAATTATGTAGTGTTAGGTCATTTAATGGGCAAATCACTTTTCATAAATTAAATCATACAAGCCATTCACAAGATGCAGGTCTTGGGCTGGCAAAGAGGTGCTGGAGACAGAACAGTCACAGAATGGAAACACAACAGGGAAAGGCCTTGCTCCAAAAGAGGAATCCACAGCAGTAACAAGTGTGTCAGTATGAGAAAACACCTTCTGGAAACAATGAACCATATGTGTTTAAAAGGTGCTCTGGAAATAATATGTGGAAGCTGAAATTGACAGGTCATGGAGGAGAGCTTGAAGTCCAGGAACCACTCTCCCAAACCAGAATTGGATTTGAAAGCCGCGGTCTTCCATTGTCACATTAAAGTATGAAGGTGAGTTGGGGCAGACTTGACTAGCAGATTTTGGGAGGTAGGTGAGGCTTTCATGGGTGTGGGACTGTGATTTTGGTTGGTGTGCAAGTCAACCAGACATCTCACCTAACAGTAAGAAGTTTAAATATGTGTGTTAAAAGCAGCCATGACTTGTTTTGAGTCATTTTGATAATTTTGTGTTCCCCATTTAATTATTCCTCGCTCATGTATAAATCAATAAATCTCTGGGCTTTGGCACTTTCTGTTCAAAGTTACTGTCATATACATTCGTTGTAGAGCACAATCTCTCAATGTCAGGCCATTTTAGATTTACCAGGTAAACATTAGATCTGGAGTATCTGGTTGGAATCACCCAGCCTTAAGGAGAATAGATTCAAACCCCTTGCCCTGTATCTTTTCTGTTAGGCAGTAGAGCTAATAACCTTGTGGCAGCACTGGCCAAATTATAACCAGATTATTTTTATATTTAAAACTATGAGTAGCTTTGCCTGTTTATAGAAATATCAGTCATGTCCACACTATTAAAAAGTAATTCATTCTAAATAATATCCCCTTTTTTTCCCTTACTGGCATATTTAGGTTATGCTTTTTCATTCATTTAGCTGCTCAAATCTGATTCTTCCAGCATTTTTTGCTGTCAGTTTCCAGTGACCTATCGCTCTTTCATCCACACACTCATAATAAATAGTTAACAAAATAGAATGGATAAAAACAGAAAAAAAAATGTGTCTCTTAAAGTCTCGATAAAAGGTGTAGAACTGTACTTAAGGCTGACTTTCCTGCAGTAACTTATAAACAAGCAGATGGATCTGAGAAGTGTTGGAGCACGGTTAGGATGCAGCAGCTGAAAAAAATCAGGCTCTGTGCGCAAGTAAATCAAAGGTTATAGGGAGTGATAAAAGCACATAAGCTGTAAATCTTGGCCGATTTTAATATTTAAGGCTGAATGTGTGTTTGTGTGGGTTTTCCAGGTATACAAATTCAAACTGTTGAACCTATCATTACCAAATTTTCCACTGATTCCCAATTTTTACATGGGAAGACAATAAGCTATGTATATACTTCCTTTATCCTTAAACAGTTTAAATCACAAGCGTCTGTTGTTTTCATAGTTAAAAAAAAGTGAATTTATTGTTAATAGCTGAGCTGAATAGTTCTTTATTTTATTAAGAAATTCTATATTGTGATCTAAAATTGAGGTAAACACTTTTCGGACAAGTGTTTATACGGCGGTTGTTTTTTCTTTTTTTAATTGCTTCCCAGCCATTTTACTACCGCCTCCTCATTTCATAACCTGTACCTGCCAAGCCAATAATACAAAAACCTATTAGTGTCAAAATAAAGAAGCAATGCTTATTCAGAATCCGTCAACAGACAAGATTATTCCATATATCTTTCACTTTGGGTGATACATCAGGAGTGAAGCTGGACGCCAACGCTATTCTTTAAAAACCATCGAAGTAATTATTCTCTATATCTCTCCAAATACTTTCTCTAATTTTTATAAAACACTTTCCATTGGTCTAGGCTATTGTGGAAACTGCTCTGCGGCCTTTGCTTTGAACATCTTTAAAAAAAGAAACAAACTTCGATTTTATTTCGCAATTTTGTAACTTACTTTTTGCCACTTCGCAGAAGCGGTGAATTCTTTAAACTGGTTAATATGTTCTGCTATAAACACTTAAGACTCGACTGTACAAATTTCGCAAGCTATTACTAGACGACTTCCGCGGTTGTACAGACGTCTAGTAAACGACGTGACGCGACGCAACGCACGCATAGCATCACCGACGCGCCGGCGATCCCTCGTCACGTGACATGGGCGCTCAGCCGGGGGAGGCGTGAGTGTGGAGCACAACAGGAACATCATCGGCAGCAGCTGAGACGCGCTGAGAGTTGAGCGCTTTACTATGGGTACCAAAACACGAAAAGTGGTAGCTTTCCGGGGTTCGAAAACCCTGCCCTTGTTATCCTTGCTTACGTTGCTGCTGTCTGTGTGTCTCTGCCAAGCAGAGGATAGTGCAATGGAGGACATAGTGACAGAAAAAGAGGCCGAAGAGAGCCACCGGCAGGACAGTGTCAACCTGCTGATTTTCATCATGCTGCTCACCCTTACCATCCTTACCATCTGGCTATTTAAACACAGGCGATTCAGGTTCCTTCACGAAACTGGACTGGCCATGATCTACGGTGAGCAGCTGCCCGCCCGTCGCTGTCTGTCTGTCTTTTATGGTAATGCGTGGCTTATGAGCACGACCCCCCCTCCCTCCTGTACGGACCGCGTTGGAGTTCGGTTTGAGGAGTAGGCGGAGGAGGTAAGGGGCGATGGCCGACCTGCATCGCATCTGATTAGGTTCCTTCACGGTAAAAAAAAATTATAAGATAAATTAGTAAGCCCCTTCCTTCGCCATTCATGTAGCGCCTTTCATCGGGCCATCACGTTAGAGTAGTTCACAGGTGCATTTAATGTCGGCAGGTATTGTTGATAGATATTTAGAAAAGAAGAAGTGACTAGCAGAAAGAGGTTCTTGAGCTGAAAGTGAAATAAGGCAACAGAAAACACAAGCATCACAGCCTGAACCCTCAGTTATTCTGCAGTCCTCATGGAGCAGGTGTGGGTAGGTGTAGACTTCAGGGATAATACCAGCATGAAAGGTTTATTTTTTTAATTTTTACATATTTTCCCAATAACTATGTGCCTTCACAAGATTATAATTCAGCTGAAAACAGAAATGTAAGCTTTAGAAACAAGTATATAGTACAGGAGTATCACTGTAAAGCTTGGCAGGCTGTTTCCAAAATATAATGCAGGGGGAATTCTGCAATTTGGAGTGAAGAGGTTGGTCTTCAAATCACATTTTAATATCCCAAGATGTTGGAGCCTCTTTAACATACATGGGAGGAGAAGGTTCCACTGCAGCTGATCTAAATAAACCTTCAGCAAAAGTTGTTAAAACAAGGCTGTGGATAGTCAAGACTACTGTTAAATTACAATATCTTAGTTTAGTTAACAGTTTAACGGGATAAGGACCATAGGTACATATTCTTTAGATAGGTCCATAAGTAAATTTAGTTTAAAAATATTTAAGTATTTTGGAAAACTAGTGAGTCACATAACCTCAGCAAAAACTGCATTGAATTATTTTGAAGTGTTTTAGATTTCTGTTTATATGTTAAGTCAGGCTCTTCATTAATTGAATGATTATCTTAGCTGTTCATAATATATATTTTTTGTTTGTTTACAATTTAAGTTCGCTCACAGTTTACATTTCTTTTGCCTGTGATGTGTTCAGAATATGTTCTGCTTTCCTGTGATCCTATAATGAAAAATATG
>NW_024385941.1:0-1447 GCF_016835505.1 Polypterus senegalus | reverse complement strand
GCACGTCACAGAGTCAAAAGACCAACTAAAGAACATGGCATTATATCAGAAGTTTTCTTTAGTACTGCATATACAATGTGCAAGCTCACAGACATCAACCTTGTCATCTGATTTTAGCTGTGTTTTTGATTATACATTTAATATAATATCTGTACCCTCCAATTAATAAAAGGCAAGTGTTGTTCACTGAATTGTAATTTGCTTATTTACTTACTCTCATTTATAACAAATCACAAAGTACTTTGAGTATAAATCTGCTGCTTTGGGATTGACAGAAACAAATCAGTCCATTAATACAAAAATATGGGCCTCAAGGATAATCCTCACTGCCGAGCACTGAACTCAGCTTATGAGTTTATTCTTTCTCCAGTTGTTGCCTTAGGTAAACAGAGGAACATGTAAGACTTGAAATGAAATTAGGCTGGTGGTCCCTTGAGCAGAAAGAAATACTAGTAGAAGTTAAATGCTTACAGCTCATCTTAGTGGAGTTGCATGCTTTTCTAGGTCATTTGCTCAACAGACCGAAATTTTTCTGCAATGCCTGAATAACTCCTAATGTTTTTTTGTTTTTTTAACTCATCTAAAAAGATTTGCTAATAACATTTGATCAATTTTCTCACTTCAGCAGTCTCCTGGTGAGTGGGCCGCTTCTCACTTCCAAAAAGCACAGCCTTTGGCAGAGGAGAGTGGTGTACCTGGGAATCCGAGATCTCTGATGGTTTTTCTGTCAGACTGCTGCTCTCTGCTGGGATGAGATCATTGTATTTGGTGCTGACATCTTCATCGGAATAGTGGAGACTGCCAGGACTGGGACGTGGAGGAGACCTACACAAAAACAAGTGCATGTAAGCAATCTATCATTCAATACTTAATAAAGGAACAGTCCTCTGGCAATTGTGTAGCTTTACAGTTCACAACAGTGAAGCACCACATCAGCATTTGGGGACCACAGAGGTTTCAATCTGTACTCTTTTAGGACTTCCAGTGTCCAGCAGCCAATTCCCACAGTCATTGCAAAACTTCAGTTGTCAAAATACAGGTCCCCAGGTTTGAATTCTGCATCACATTTACTGATCTCATTATTTTTTTCAGTCAGATACAAATACTACTTTTATATGCTCTCTACACATGATTTTTATTTCAAATTAACTTGAAAAATCTAGCCATCAGTTCTCAAGACCCATTTATACCAATTTAAGGTCAGAGGGTGTCAGCAGGGCAGTGCAGGGCTAGACCCTAATCTGCAAGGTTACCGATTCAAGTTCTGCCTCTGACTTTCTGCATGACCCTGAGCTAATCACTTAATCTTACAGTTTTGAAGATGTTTAAAAAAAGGGGATGAGTTCAGCATGTACATTTTACTACATGAAATGAAATGTGGTTTTAGTAGTAAAATATTGCTGTCCAATATTTCATTATTTGGAATGATGAAGCACAATATTTTCTA
>NW_024385940.1:0-18189 GCF_016835505.1 Polypterus senegalus | reverse complement strand
AATGATTTAATTATGACAGGAAATGGAAAAAGAAAACTGATTATTAATGATTGATTAAAACACCATTTCCAAATTTATTGTTGGCCCCTGGATGGGAAGAAACAGAAATCTCTCATTCCCTAAATTAATTTAGTTTCTGAGTGGGCATCATACTCATTTTTTTTTCATTAATTACTGGCCTTGCCAAAGGCAACATTAATAATTAAATAACACTTGATTAACATAAAATAAATGTGTTCTTCACACATACAGCAATTTCCTACATCAGTTGGGCATCCCTGTGGCAGAACATTTTTCTACAGTGACTAAAAAGAAATTGTATCTGTTAGAAATATGATTAGTGGACATTACTAAATCTATTTTTTTATTATGGGAACTTTTGTATTTTTATTTTTGTATATTGTATTATTATTCTGAAGCACCATTTTTATTTGCCTTTGGTTCTGTGGCAATATTTATAGTTGTTATGCATGTTGCCAATCTGTGGCACAGTCAATTTGTATTAAACTCCTTGATCATAGTAACCAAAGACTTGTTTAGTCTTTTTCATAGGACCTAATAGAAAAATATTGGTAGTCCAGGAACTCAAATTTTAAATAAATTTGGGGTCTGTTGAGTAAATATTGACTGATTTGGACATTAATACTTTCAGCAGAAGATTGCATAGTTATTACAAATGTTACTATGAAATCAGACCAAAGTCAAATAAAACAAACTCATTGTACTGTCGGGGTTTCGGAGCCTGACTGAACAAGTAAACAAAGTCATCTTTTGTTATCCTGTCCAGCTTTGTCTAATTCTTGTACTTGTCAACTGGTGCTCCCAAAGATGTTATCTACTTCTGTTCATTGACTAGAAGTTGAAAGGTTAAGAGGGATATTGATAAGCAAATGTTGCTTGAATGTTGACAACCAAATGCAGAATGTACTGATAGCATCTGAAAACGTCCCCTACAATTCAGTTCTAGTGTATTGAAACTTTTGTGTCACCCACTGAAAGGTACTAATGGACATACCTTTGTATTAGGCCAGGAATTTTAAACCTGAGATTAGACTCGCTGAATCCCTTTTTGTCATTTCCCCACAATATCAGTACATTAAATCAGACAAAAAGTGAAATTAGTAGGATCTTAATTAAAGTAAATGGGAAAAAATGTCTTTGGAAACTTAGTATGGCTAAATGTAACCCACAATGAGACAAAAAAATACTCTTAGATAAAATCTGTAAATCAACAAGACATTGAAATTGTTATCCAAATTAGTTGAGAAAAAATCAGTGTTCTTAGATGAGATCCTGCTTTGGTCTTTACAAAACTTTTGTGTGCAGTGTTAACAGTGTTATATTAGCTCCTGCACACTCTTGTTCCCTGATGGGAATTTAATCTCTCTTGCCGTTGTGCCCTCCCATTATAGCCCCTATTCCAAATATTCCATATCACCTGTATATTAAGTTGGACAAACAGCTTACGATTTTATTTATATAAACTGGCTGTCTATCTAAACATCTAGTTATTGATATCAGTCCCTACTACAGAGCACTATAATCTCAAATTACAGAAAGACCTTTAAAAGTGTTAAGGACTCATTGCATCTGGTCCTCAAAATAAACATTGTTCCCCTACAACCTACTAGGTACTGACTAATGTTAAATCTTTTAATATCCTGTTTCCTAAGGAATATTAAAATACTGTCTATGAAACGCTTATTTTTACTTTGTAGCAGGTCTGACTACAATACTTGAATTATATCATTGGTATTTACACTTCATTACAGTTACAGTAGTGCCTCTTCCTTTTTTTCCATTACTTCCCAAAGGGCCACAGTGGTTCTATTTATATATATATATATATATATATATATATATATATATATATATATATATATATATATATATATATATATATATATAATTGCATAGTCACAGTTAACTTGATTATTATGAATTACATTCGTATTTTTTTGAAAATGAAAATGTACAATTTGATAAAGATTTATCTTAAAAGAATGAAAGTATTAACAAACCAGACAGTTAAACACCAAAATCAATTATCTACCAGACCTGGTTTTTAATTATAAAACTGGTTGGAACACAAATCTACAACCACTGCAGCCCACCAGAACCATAATTAACGGCCCCTGAACCTTTTGAGTGTGTGGCTTAGAGCGTAGTAGCCATCTATGGATGTTTATTCATGCCACTTGAAGAAAAGAATAACTTCCTTATTTTGCAAATATGTTGTTTGCTTGCTAGTTTATCATCACAGTGAATCTTTTAAGCAAACACGTAGCATGCAGTCACTGTTATCAACCAGTCTGATGTTACATGTATAGATTCAGTATTAAGGTTATCAGTACTAATGTTTTGAGACCATGAGATCAGGTTTCATTGATAGCCTGAACAGTGTCTGTACGGGATTTTAATCTTTTCCAAGTGCACATGGACTGAGTATGCATTACTGTAGATATTGTTTTACAGCTGGATAACAGAAATGTGTCATTGAACATTTCTACATGAGTGGTTGTTAAATGACAACCATCATGTGTAGGCTTACAGGAGCTCCCAGGTTTTACATGTTGCTTATTAAATGAATGATCCGAGATGCTACTAAAACAGGTGTCAGTATCTGATGTAAATAATAGGTTTGGAGAAATGCACTTTATACAGGAAATAACTTTACACTCTATTGCTATATTACTATTATTAACTCAGTTCAATCAGTGACCAAAATTATTGCAAAAAATAACCACAATACAACAAAACCCAGAAAAATGCACTTTCAAAGTTTAGAAATGGGTAAATGTACTATAATCATCTTAAGAAAATATCAAAAATAGATATGAATATATGTGTGCAGTGCTGTTACACCTCATAAACATAATCTCAAAATTAAAATTTTTAAATTATATAACTATTCACTATATACTTATTTCAGATTAAATTAACTAGTAGCATCAGAGAATTCTACCTGTTTGATTCTTTGATTTTTGATTATACTGAAAGCCTTGAACTCTCTCATTATCGTGCATGAAATTGATTTCTATCATAGATAATAAAATTGTATTAATTAAGTTGATAAGTACCATAAGAATGATGTACAATTTGACAACTATAGAAACTAAGTTTGCAATATTGCAAAACATTGTCCATGTGATATTTTTGGTGCTGTGACAAATGTCCGCTGATATTGCCCCACCTCGATGGCGGAAGACGGGAAGGATCGAGAGGGCAGTATTTTCCCCGAACATGAGAGGGCAGCCTTCCGGGTGCAGGGGCCACGGAGCCGACGCCAACCCTGTGGGAAGACATGGCCACCGCCAGGGGCGCCTGGACAGCTCCAAAACAGTGTCGAGCACTTCCTTCACAACAGGAAGTGCTGCCAGAAGAGGAGCTGAATCGTATGCATCACTTCTGCCACATCTGGAAGTGCTGCAGATGTTACTCAAGAAACGCCTGGAGCACTTCGAGGTGCTGTATAAAGGAGGCCACTGCACCCACCTGATCTGAGAGTTGGGAGGAGAAGATGGGAGCCTGAGTCAGAGGAGGAGGAGGAAGTGGCCAAAGAGGGCAAAGAAAGAAAGAAAGAAAGAGACTGAGTTGGCCAGTTTAGGCATTGTGCTACTGTTTAATTGGAGCGATATAAATAAAAGTGTGTGTACTTGGGACATTCTGTATCTGTCTGTCTGTGGTCGGGCTGGTTTCTCACAGTGCTAAACAAAACTCATAACATGACAAAATGGAAAGTTAATTGCTGAAAACTTAAACTAAATAAAAAAAGAACATGAAACTAATTTGAAAATGATGAAATAATAAAACAAAAGTAAAAAAATGAAAGTAAGTAAAATATTTTAAACTAAATCATATCTTAAGAACAAAACAATGTTGTGGACTTGATTAACATGTGACAACACAACTTTCCTTGTCTGGTGCTCAAATTTCACTTCATAGGTTATTTAAAATGTAATAAGAGTAATAAGCAACACAATCAAATTTCCCTTGCATAAAGTTTGGCAAAACAGACAATAAAATGTGTTTCTCATCCATAGTGGTTAAGAAAAAAAATGGTACAGCTGCTGTCTTCTTTTTAAATTTTGAGTATGATGTGCTGTCAAAGTTTTCTCTCATCAACCTACAGTGTAGTTAGTCTTTTTCATGAAATTTGGAAGTGACTCTTCATTGGGTAAACTTGCTTCCAGTAAGTTAGCCATTAATGGATCGGTTGCCTAGTGGCCTATGCCACCTTGATCACTTCCAAAATCATATTTTGCTGTGAATAAAATATTGTTGAAAAGCACTACACAATGAAAGCATCAAAGGTTTCATCAAGAAATTCCTTTACAATTACCACCGTAGTATAACTTTATTATGCCAACAAGCCAACAGTTTTGGCTGAACTGTAATACCAAAGTTGTTCTTAAAATTCTCAACCCAGCATCAGTATCAACTCAACATGTAAACTTTGTGTTCTCATCAGATTTTAATTCTAGTTACTACCATACCGCTGACAAAACATATCACAAAAATTTTCTTCATCTGCCTTGATAGTTGTATTCATTTACTTCTTGTGCTTTATAAGTAGGAAAGCTGTTTAAAATCAAGTAAGATTGTTTTTGCTTGAATTTGAACACAGTGGGACATTACTGGACACTCACTTGTAAGTTGAAGGAAGGGATTTGAAGACATCTTTAAATGAACAGCTAGTAATTTAAATTAATTTAAAATATTTATAAATTTAATTTATAGATGTATTATATACATAGGCAGCAATTTAAGATTATCTTTGAATTCATTTAACAGTATCTTTGAATGTGCAGGCACTGATTTAAATGGGAAAGAATATGATTTTAAATGTAGTTCTAAATGATTAATTGCTTACTTGAAGATCTCTTCAAGTGTTTCAAGGATAGAAATATATGCAATATAAATAGATATTTTTGTTTAAAGAAGCATTTTAAAATATTGTGTAACATTTTGAAATATCTACAATGCTTTATAGTTTTAAGATATCTTCATTGTTTTTAAAGATATTTTCAACGATTTAGAATAACTAGATCAATTCAAAGATATCTATAAATTATTTAAAGGTATATTTTAAAATATCTATAAATCTTTCAAACATCATTCCATAAATGATCATTTGACTTGCCATAACTTGATGCGCTAAGTACTGGACGTTGTTTAAATCTTTGTTCTAAAACTATAAAACAATTATGAGTCAGTTGTGAAAAGCTTGAACTATGTAAAATGTTTTCTTGGTTATTACTGCACACATTTACTGTGTATGTTTATTATCATCCTACTAAAATCTTGGGTAGATAATATGACAACAAATGGATGAATTTACCTTGCTTAATGGAACCAGAAATTATTGTCCGTTTATTCATAGCAAGGATTTGGTGATAAAGTTATAACTTCAAAAAGATACTTTGCTTTTTTTATTGTTTCCACTAATTAGTATTCCTGTTGGAATGCAGAGTTGTATTGTCAATGACTATGGTGCTTTTTAATGCAAGATTCACATTATACATAAATAATGTTAAACCCAGCTGCTTTTAGCTTTGCATTGTTCAGGCAGTAGCATGATACAAAAGTTTAACCATTCAGTCTATTCATTCTGTACTTCGTTATTAATATAAATACAAAATCAATATAACAATTGGTATAGCAATTCATTTGACTCAAATGCTTTCTCTTTTCATCAGTGATCAATTTATTTTCACTATCAAAGGCAGCTTAGAGAGAACATTATTTATTTTATGTTGTGAGTATTTATCTGACATTACTTGCATTAGTTTGTATTATAATGAAGCAGAAACTGTAAAACAAATCATACCTGGGATACTGTTTTTTGTTTAGGTTTTAATACATATGTTTTATCTGCAGCATTTGTTTGTTCTCTAATCTCTTCCCCACTTTAAATTTCCTGCTTACTTGCATACTGTTCACTTTAGAGAGTGATTTTTTTAATAATTTCAATCTTAGTGCTAACCTAGACCATAATTTCATGTCTTTCCTCATTAAATAATAAAAGCAAGTGTAAAGGTTCTTTTTTCAAACCTCTCAATTTATTACAGATGTTGATTTTATGGAAGGTACTGAAGAAGGCTATATGGCCAAAAAGTTAGTGTAAAAGGCATCTTTTATTTAGTATTTAACAGTTTACATGCTTATTTTTTCCCAAATGTTTTTGAAATTTTTCATTTTCTTTTTCAGTTGTTTTATATTTTGATTTTGCTTTTACTCTATTAACTTTTGTTAGCCTCTCTTAGCCCATTCTAAAAGATGAAATTAAATAGAAGGTTTGGTAAAACTGGACCTTAAGCACTTTTATATAGAATGAATCCAAATATTTAGCTCACTGCAGCACTCCACTATGATTGTGGTAAAACATTTCATGGTGATGTGCTAAACTGCTTCCCTATGAAACTCTGGCTTATCATGCGGGGCATAATTGTTTTTGTAGGTTCCATATTTATCAGCTGTTCTGTTCTATAAAAATTACTTTAGCAAAATGTTTTCATAGAATTTTTCATTCATTTATTTGGAAGCCATTTATACATTTTTTTTACTGCTAATTATATTTGTTTGTAAAGAATGAAATAGCTTTGAATTTAGAATAAAATTAATGTTTGTTTTCAAAATTTAAAAAGTGTACTAAAATGGTTGCAAGTAAATAACAGTAAGCCTGGAGTCAATTGGAACTGGAAATCAGTAAGTATTTATGGACCTATTCATTGGGATAGTGACTGATTGAAGTGCTCATTTTTCTGAGAGTTGTCTGTGTTTTAAGCTTGACCTATGTAGAATTATTATTTTGGATTTTCTTTTCTTAGCCTGCAGTTTGTATTTTATGTGTGTTTTGTCTTTTGGTTTCGCTTTATTGCATTTTTTCTTTGTTGTTTAATTTGCATACCCAGAGCCAAAGCCTTAGTAGAAGAGCCACTGCCTTTGTTCCTAGGGTTCAGGTAACGGCCACCGTTTGCCTGATAGAATATTATCTTGGCTTTCTGTTTTTTTCTTCTTATTCTGAAAATGCATAGTAGGAAAAAGCAACAAACTGTTTTCCTTTCCCTTACTGTAAGAAATGTTTCTGCTTTGGCCATTATTATATTTTAATAATATATCATGTCATTTGCCAGGGCCTAGGAAATAATCTGATGACTAACTCAACCCAGCTGTATGGTTTAAAGAGACAGTCTGTTACTGCCATGTATTTAACAAAAATACAGCAGCATTTTTCAGGACCAAGAAGCACAACAACATTTGTTGCTGCTTTACTGGAAGGGGCTGTAGAAGGTTAAATGTCTCTTTAAATATATATTTTACTCTTTTGTAGTAAACATCTTGGGGCCATAAATTTGTTGCTTCCTTGTAACATGAAATAAATCCTGTACCATAATGTAGGTGCTAATGGAAATTGTGTCTGACTGATAGGAGTTCAGATACTTATTACCTTTGATAAAATCTACTGATGTTTTTTCACATTATGGAAGAACCTACTGATTGATTTAAACCATATTGTAATAGCAGCATACATTTTAATACAGCAAAAGAAAATATGATTCACAAATTATCTACAATGCGCTTGAGTTTTCAGGTTTACCTTTCAACGTTTAAAAGCTTATTTTCATCATTGCAATGAATGTCTTGATATCTGTTATAGATCTGTTATAGATATCAAAAGTAAAAGATAAAGTATGGAACTTTTTTCATGTTACTTTGGGCAGGTGAACAAATTTAGCTGATCCTACAGCAACAAAATTGCATTTTCCACCTTTTTAAAGAACTGAGTCTATTGTTGATATGTAAACAAATTGTACCCTTTTACTGATCACTATATATACAGTACAATTATCTAAGAACTACATACCAGAGTGACAGTAAACAATATCCTGAAAGTCTCTAGGAATTTATTATATCTTCAAATTAATCAAGACAGATCCTTTTATTTGAGTATATTTATGTTTTGGTGGATTGTTCCTGCAAACTACTGCATAGCACAAAAATCATCTGTGAGAATAATTATGTGTTTTCATTAGAAACATTGGTGTTCCTTCATTATTTTGACCTAAAATGAGGTCTGATTTTCATCTAATAACTAAAAGTAGATCAAGAAAAGTATCAAATAAACTCTACATTTCATGACATAAATGAACATGATGATCCTGCATTTAGTGTATTTGTTAGAAAAAAGAATTTATACCTCCAGCACAGAACTGGAACCTCTAAGATAAATTCTAAATTTATTTACATTGTCAAAATTTAATTTTTATTTGAATTTATGGGCAATGATGTTGTCAGGATCATTGCTGACTGGTTTATATGTAAAGCTTCTCAAAAGTGTGTCATTAGAAATTTCATCCATTTTCTTTTTATATTGTCATTGATGTTTTGGATGCTTCCACTAATTAGGCAGATCTGTGTGGCTGCTTAAAAACTAGGGCTACTTTGTGGAGCTGTAGTACATGGAGGCATCATTAACATGGGCATTCTAATACTGGCATTATAACATTTGCAGCAGAGAATTTCACAATAAGAAAAAAATGAATTGCACACATGTATCATTATGAGATATCCAACTCATCCCACCATGAACAGAGATCAGGTAATAGAAGAATGGGTATTTGTTGACAGTTTAAAATGAGTCCGACATTAAAAAGGTTGGGGACCAAAGATATTGTTTTTCCCAGCTGAAAAAGGGGTTTTTCTTTATCAAACAGTGCATAAAAGAGTCCAAAACAGAATTGTATGACCCTAAGAGGGGAGGCTTTAAGGGTTTTGAGGAACCCCCAAAAGGGGGCCGGGGTTTCAAAGGGAAATCCAGAGGCCCGAACCTTGCAGGTTTTGAAAGGCGCAGAACTGGAAAGAAAAAAGACCCAAACCCCCCTTTGGGTTTTTTTTATTAAAATTATTTGGTTTGCTGCCTCCCCACGGAAAGGGCCCCTCAACCAAACTCCATCTCGCCCCTGCACCGAGAGGTCGGGCCCCCAGAGGGGCACGTTGGCATGGAGAAAACCCCCACGGGAAAAAGAAAACTTGTAAGGCAAGAAACCACCGGGACCCGTGGATTTGACCCCTTGTGAAGGCCATCCACTGTAAAGGAGCAATCCGACTAGAGGAACTCCCGTCAAGAGGTAGTACCCCCCTAACCCCAAATTATCGCAAGGGGCTTCTTTCCCGTTTCCCGGTCTTTTTGATCCAAAGTTTCTGCTAGGTACATGATGGGGGGTTTTTAAACCATTGACGCTTGGCTCAGCACTGCACCCCGGGCCCTTTTCCAAACCTTCCGCCTGAGGAATAAAAGGAGAGTTAGAGTTTTTTAAAATTGGTTGACGGGCCTGTTTTAAGTCACTAAATGCAGCCCCTGGCCTTTTTCATCCTCCATGATTAGGGGCCCCTTTGTAAGATCAGCCAACCTGAAAAACCGAGGCAAACCGGGGGTAACCCCCAACCCGAAAGGCTTGGACCTGTTTTCGGACGGACCATTTCAATGGATCTTTTTAACATGGTTTCACAGACCCCAACCCCCCCAAGGTAGCCCAAAATTTAGCTTTTTCAATCCAAAGAAACATTTTGGGGTTTAAAACGGGCCCGCCCTAGATTTGAATACCATGACCTGCCTTCCATTTTTGGAATAGATGACTACGCCACGGATAGGCAGCACTTAAAATTTTGGGGTTACACTTTTTCCACCAGATGCTGGAAAGTTGCAGGAGCCCCGTATCCCAATGGGAAAAAACAAATGGGGTTCCGCTTTGAGGCTGGGAAAGATTTTGACCTTCCCGGAGTCCAAAAGGAATCTGCCAGTACCCTTTTTTCTGCAAAGGGGGTTCAAAAATTTAGCTTGTCCAAGTTTTCGGGGGGTCATCCACGAGGCATGGGATAAGACAAAAAAGGGGACCCCAAGGGACGGGAAATCAAGAAAAACCCCCAACTGCCGCCCGGCTTACTAACCAAGACAGGGCTGACCAGGGCTTAAATTTCCCCAATCACCCAGTTCCCACCGCTTTACTTCCCGATTCACTTCTTCTTTGCCTCAGGAAGTCTGAAGTTTCGGGCATAACCCCCGGTTCAGCCAATGTCGGGGGAACGGGAAAGGGCCGTCCGGTTTTTTTACCACCACCTCTGAGACTACAGGGTAGCTAACCAGCCCCCTTCTTTATCATAAAACCCACCAAATTTAAAGGGTGTCTATGTGAGCAAAGAATTAGCAGGGCTGAGCAGAGGGGGTCTGTTCCCTCCTTCCACGGTTCAAAAGTTCACATATAAACCCACCAGTTGGTCTCATTTTTTTTTACCAAATAGTCAAACCAACCTTTTTCCTCTCCTTAACTTCAAAAGGCCTTGCCAAGGCCCGGTAATTTAAAAAAAGGGGGGTTAATCCAGGCACGATCCCCGGCTGTAATTTTTGGAGTTGCCACATAATCGGGGCGCTTTTTCCCCTTTTTCCCATATGATTTTTTAAAATAGGTTGAATTTTCTAATCATCGCTAACTTTTGATATTTCCAAAATATTTGTAGAGGGAAGAGGCCCCCTTCCCAACCTTTTTTAAAATATCCAATATACCCCAGGGGTTTTCATCTGTTAAAAAACAAAAAAAAGAACCCCGAGGCTTTTGGGGCTTGCCGATAGGCAAAAAAACGAGGGGGGGATTATCCCACCTCCCATCCCGCTACCATGGACTCTGCTTGGGGTCTGATTAAATCTCCACTAGACCAGGGTTTTAGGATGATACACCCGGTTTTAAGTGCTTCAGTAACCGGGCCCTTTCCTGAACGCTCGGGTAAAAGGTGTTCCCTTTGGGCTGTTAGGGCTTCTTTAGGAATACCAACCGCTGCAAACTCCTACTAGTTCCCGGCGATTGCTTTTATGGCTCAGCTCAAGGAAACAGTCGAATTTGAAATCCCCCGGGAAATATATATTTATGCCCCGGGGTGAGGGCTCTAGGGCCTACAAATAACCCCTTGTCAAAGGGGGGAATAATTAAGGGAGGGGGGAAAAAAGACGGGCCTTTCTAGGAATTTGCAATTAAAGAATTCTGGCAAAAAATACAAAACTGACCTCCTGAATCCAAAAAAAACTGAGTTAATCCACAATGTTTTTTGGCCAAATTCCCAAAGGGGGTGGGGGAGCTAATTCAAACCTGCCGCCCGGGTTCGGGGAAATTAACAACAGTTTTCCAACCTCCCCATGTTCCCCAAAACCCCAAAAATAGATCATTTTCTATTAAAAGTAGGGCCTTTTGGCATGGCTTTTTGCATTCCATTGAAAGGGCTACAGCATTTTGCAAATTTTAGAGTCATCATTCCCTGCTCCCTTTAAAAGAAGCCGTGTTTGTTTGAACTGAAAATAAATGTGGGGAGAGGGGCCCGGCCCCACCCCGGGGGGATTCTCCGGGAAAGCCGAGGGGGGGGATGCGCCCTGGGGGGGGACCCGGAATCTCCCCGTCCTCCTCGGGGGTTTTTTAAACTCTCTCCGCTGGCTGTGTACACTGGCGTGGAGACATAAAGCGAGTTATCCCAATCTACAACGAGGCCTAAGTTTTATCGGAGTAGTCAATAGTTCCCGCATTTATTTTCGGGACCAGTCCCATCCTAGAATCGCTGAGAAGGGAGGATTAGGGTGGATCGCCAGGGATGTTTTTAGCGATCCTCCTGACTCACAAAACATAGGGTGGTGTTGTACATCCGGATGTCTCCGTGAATACATTTATGCTGTTCTTTTTTAATTCTCTGTAAAACATATGGGCAATCAACAATGAAAACGTGCTGCGGAATCAAACAGGGCAAGGAGTTTATAACCATTAATGACTACTGATCCTGTATTTGAACACGTCAGGGGTTGGCAAGTGCACCACCTATATCCCACCTCGCTCCCGGTAGGTTGCGCCTGGAGGCCCGGAACTCAGAAACAGGCTCCGATGTATGTGTAAAAGACTTATTCAGTAGGGCGGATCTCTAGGAAATCCACTAGAGGGTCGTCTGCTCTCCCAGATTTTGAGACTGGCTCGGTGTTTTCAAGAGCTTTATAAGCTCCTCCATAGAATGGAATTCAACCCAGTCCGCTGGGCAAAGTTTTTAGGAGGCCTTTAAAAGAAGAGACAGGCTACCTGTTGAACTATTTGGGAGGTGGTTAATTTAATGGCCTTAGCCACACAGGTACCTTTCTCCCAGAGGGCCATAGCCTGCTCCTGGACTGATCTCTGGATCAAGTGTCCAGTTTTATTATTTTACCTGCTTGACTGGGGATAGCCCATATTTATCTGGGACCTCAGTCCCAATGGGCGGCTCAGCTCTCTCCTCTGAGAGAACATAATAAGCCCTTTTTGTTTCATCCCCAGAAACCAGCCTATGCCTGTATTTCCCCTTTACATTCTCCATTTGGTATGTTATAAGCCCGGGGTTGTATTTGAGGAGCGGAGCCTGTACTGGTCCTTCCTGACCCCAAAGCACCCCCAGAAACTCGCCCCTGTACTCTTCCTACCTGGTTCATTACATGTCTGAGTCCGTTTCTTCTGGGACTTCATCCTGCCAACTACGCCACTGTCATAAAACAGTCCAAGACATTATGAAGGTTTGGGCAGCACCCATATATTGTTTTCCCAGCTGCAAAGGGTTTTTTTTATCAAAGAGTCCAAAACAGAACTGCTGTAGTAGCCTAAGATGGAGGCTTTAAAGGTCTTGAGAGGAACTGATGTCATCAAAGGGGCCGCTTCGAATCGCTCATCAAAGGGGCCGGCTTGAAGTGCGCCATCAAGGGCCGGCCGAAGTGACGGTTCAGAGGCGCGGGAAACCCGCAGGATTTCCAGGAAAGGTCTGTAGGGAGAAGGACAGTCAGCACACTCCCATCCCGGTTGGATGTTTTATTACAATTACTTGAGCCCTTTAGCTGCCTCCTACTCGCACATGTGACACTGTCCAACATGATGGTAGAAATAAGATAGGTTGGAGCTGTTGAGCAGCCCCAAGATTCAGATAATTTGCATTTGTGTAAACACTGAAATCTAGATTGGACCAACATGTTTTGATGTAGAATATCAAGGAAATACCCATTTAACTTGGTCATGAATCACTTTAACCTAAATGGCATGAGAAGGCAAAGCAATTCCTTAATAATCACCTAAGAATACCAAAGAGTTGATTATAGTCCATCACATACCATTTTCCTAGTGATGCTCACACACTCATTTATATGAGGGCTAATTAGATTAATCAATCAGTTAGATATGCTTAACATTTGGGTGTAGTAGTAAAACTAGAGTACCTGAATAAAAGCCCACTGAGACACTGTCAGAAAGTAACACACTTCCACACAGTGTGTTGCCAATTCACGCTCATTTTCTGAATACTTTTTAGTTTTTATTTGCATTTTCTCACACTGTGGCCAGTAGTGCAGCAGTTAGTGCACCTCTCAGCTTCATTGTTTCACAGTTAAATTTCAAGAGCAATGCCTTTATTTTGTTGACAAATTCTCTTCATATCTGCTTTACTTTCTTTAGGGACTGTTGTTTTGCCCAAGCTCAAAGATAAAATTAATTGATCATGATAAAGACGCCATGTATGAATAATTTAAAAATGGTTATGTGCCTGAGAATGCCTAATGTTGGATTGACACGATGTCCAGGACTGATTCCTGACTTGTGCTTGATGCTGCTCAATAACTTCAGTTCCTCTACAGTCCTGTATTGGTATATATGGTTTCCCAGAAAATTAAAGAACCAATTAAAGGACAAGTTACCTTGGAACAAAATTTAAAACATTGGGACAGTATATCACTGCTATCTTTAGATTTGTTTTTGGTACAAACAGTATTTCCATTAAATCTTTCAATGTGAACATGCAAAAACTGATTTCATTATTTTCCTCTTTCTGTGTCACATATAAAGAAAAAGGACAATATCAATATAGTAAAATAATAAAACACTTGAAAATGTATGGCAATAATTACATTTCCGAAAAACTCCCATTAGAGTAACTTTAAAAAAAAATGATGTTGGACAACTACGGTCTTTGTAACTTAGCTAATTAATTACAGTACTTTTTAAGTTATTGATTTTTTATCCTTTAGTTATTTACTCCCCAAAAAGTAGATAATATGTTCGCTAGAACCTCTGCTTTGCAGCTGATGACCATATATGGTGGCTTCTTGAATACTGGTGATGTGAAAATATACCCTTTAGGCCTGTTTAAATCAAAAGTTAAAAGATACCCATTTCCACATAATAAATCTTTCATTATTTTATTTTTACATTAGGGGATATTTTGAGAGATATTTTGTGTATCAAGAAAGTTTTAATAAAGTGTCCACCATAAATTAAGGTCAAAAATTTTATAAAAACAGGTGGCATCAAAAGGACCCTTATCAAAATCAGCATTTTTTAATTTACATCTTGCCTGAAGAAGAAGCCTGAGTTGCCTTGAAAGCTTTCATATTGTAATCTTTTAGTTAACCACAAAAGGGTGTCACTTTGTTTTACTTTCACTACATTCGTAATGGTTAACTTGGTACAACAACCTAGTACTATATTCATGTACATAAATAAATATATAGAAGTAAAGATGCAACATAACCTGCAGATGTTAAAAAACTGTGCACCTAACTCGTTGATGTATTTTATTTCTCTTTTAGTGGTATTTGAACAGATCCATAATTTTAGCATGTGTTGTGTGTTCTTATCAAAGAGATGATGGTACAATTTGTTTGAGTATGGTATCCCCCTTAGTATGCAAAGTGAGATATCTCTGCCTTGTTCTATAGTTTTCTGTACTGAATGTTTTTGTTTTTGTGCATGCATTAGAGGCTGTTGTTAAATATTAATACTTTTTATTAGTAACGATCTAGACTTAACTTTGTTTACTGTCTGACTAGTAAGAAAGGGAAAGGGGTTAGAAATTTTTGAATATGGGGGAAACTCACAAGGAGACTTTGTTGCCCCTCAACTTGACAGACTTCTAACATTTTATTAGATGCAGCATCACACTTTAGTGTGATAAACTTTTCCATACTTTTTTTCCCCGTTTTGTGTAATCGTCCAAAATATTACCAAAAACATGAATACAAAGTCAACATATTTCAAAAGTTTAATTTTGGAATGTTCTTTTCTTATGCATACATACTGTATTTGTTTTAAGACTTGATCAAGGTTTTGTTTAATGACATATTGAACAATTTTTTAGATACAACAGTGAACTTTTAACACTTAAAAAAAATTTTAGCGATCAGTGCCACCTGCTTTGACTTTTAAACATTCCTTTAGTTTGTTTGTACCAAAATTTCACTTAATGACGCAGATGGACTGTAGGTATTTATTTGGGGTAAATAGCTTCATTTAATTTTTTTCAAGGTTTTTCAGATCCACTTTTCTTGGTCTCTACTAGTTTGTGAATGACAAGATCCATAATCTTTGTTTTATACTTTGAGAGCCAACATATTTTGTTGTGAAAACACGCAAAATATACCCACTCTAATTATCAGTTCCAGCTATCCTGAAGGAGAGAGCCTGAACCTGAATTGTCAGTATGCACAGAGCAGAAATTAACTATGAATGAAATATAATAATTTTCAGGACTCACACTGACACAAAGACATACTCATACCCGAATAAGATAGACTAGTTTACCAGATAGCTTGAAGGAACTCTTGAAATGGCAAAATTAAAAATGAAACAACATCTCCCAATCAAACTTGTTGCCCAGATGGTTTTGAGCTGACGATAATTATTTTGGAAACTTATTTTCCACATCTTTTTATTGTTTTCCTGAACAAAACTGAAAACAGATTTGATAAACCATAGTAAAAATAAAGTTAAAAGTACGTTAAAATAAAATAACTGGGTCTGCTGTTCAGGGTTGATTAACACTTACCTGAAAAAAAGTAAAAGTAAAACAACACTTCTTACTTACAAAAGTTAGCTGATCATGCAACTTTATCACAGTGCATACCAATATTTCTAAATAAATTACTCCTTTCACCTAGTTCTTTTCTTCTTGCCTTCCTTCCTAGAAAACTGCATCTTTTGTTGTCTCTTTGAAGTATGTGACATTAGTGGTAGATAGCTACTTTACATTCTTTTCTTTGTGTATTATGGTTAGATAAATAAAACCACAGTAGGGAGGCATTTCTTTTATTTTTTTTTGTGCTAATAATACTGAGCCAGTGAGTCTGCTGTATATCATTAATGTAAATATTGTCAAACCATATGTTGTATTATTCCCACAAATAAAGGAATTGGTTAAAATTTTGCAACTGAATGGGATGAATGAGTCTGGAAATAAAGAAAAAAGTGCATTTATTTACATCCCAAGGTTAAATACAGCACCACACACCTAGGTAAGCTGTAACCATCTGTACCTTGGTTCCCTGCACATCTCTTGTAAAGAATGCTAGTCCCTATCTAGTCACATATAGAAACTACACAATTTGAATTAGACAACACTTCCAGTTCAATAAAGAAACCACTCAAAAGCAAGTCATTGGGCTACAGGAAACACAGCAAAACACTCACCAAACACAAGTAAACATCCTGAACTGTATCTCTGTGAAAATATCAAAATGATAGTTTTCTCTTTAAAAAATGTACTTTCTAGCCATTAAAATTATTATTGGCTTTCTAAGGTAAGCCACTACTGAAAATACATACCAAATATCATTCACTACACATTGCAGCTGTTGTATATTTGAATGATTTACACTTTAATAGCAAATAGTAGTGCATATTTTAAAATCTTTTTCTAAGGAACCACCCCTACTACTAACCCTTTTTTTACCATGTGCAATCTTGATACTGATAGTTTTTTTTGTCCATAGTATTTTTAGAAGTGATCATGTACATTTTCATAGTAACTGAAATTGTTTGTTTGTTTTATTCTTAACTGCATATTAATTAGCAAATGAATGTGCTTTCTATAATAAAATACATTATTTTAAGGAAATAAACAGGAAAACAGAAGTCCATGAAGTTTCTTATAAGTACAGGCTATTTTCTTCTCAATTTTCTTCATATTATGTTGTAAGGACAACATAATAAACCATGTACTAGGAAAATAAAATACAATCTTGCCAATCACACATTCATTGATTTCAAATTTGCTATTATTTTCACATTAAATTAAAAACATAATAAAGTATCTATCTATCTATCTATCTATCTATCTATCTATCTATCTATCTATCTATCTTCATCTATCTCTATAATATTTAAATTCATTTGATTATATTTAGCCAACCAATTTAATTGTAAAGAAAAAATAATATACATTTTTCTCAACAGATTAAACTATGGTATGACAAGGTTGGCTACCAATTAATTGTCACTATACTTGGAGCGAAAGACCTTCCTTCAAGAGAGATGGAAGACCTCGGAACCCTTATGTAAAATTTATTTTCTCCCAGATAGGAGGTAAGAATAAAAAGGTCACATGTATTCAAACCTAAGTAGGTTTCATATTATATTAAAGTAGGTACAGACAGTAGTGTCATCGGTAAGAATAAATTCTGTACACATAATTATAATTTCTGTTGTTAGTTGCAACAATACACAGAATATGCTTTGAATAATTAAAAAGAAACAAATATTAAAATAGAAAAAAATTCTTTGAAGTAAGTTGTATTCTGAGTATGAAATTGTAATATACTAAAGTGGAAATCTAAACTCTGTTTGTGAAAAGTATGGGACACAAACATTTATTGAACATGTTACAGTTTCAATGTGTAATTTTCATTCAAGGGATGAAACTAAGACTTGTAATTGAGTATAAAATATCGGTTTTACTTTCTTTGCATTGATTTTTGGATTTTATTTATTGTTTCTCATTGTGATATGAACACATTCCAGTGCTCATCTTTCTAACTATTTCATTTGAATCTTGATTAAATTTACACTATGATTTTATCTAAAATAGAAATAAGGTAGAAATGAAAACAAAAAATGATTGTACTAATGACCAACTTGTATAGCAGGTCAATTGCTAAACCTAGACAAGTGTGAGCCTCTTGTAATCAATACAAAATATGCATTAAAATTAGTCCTAGGTTACATCCTAAAAACAACACTAAGCATCTACTATTTTAGGTAAAAAAGTTTTTTTTTTGTGGAACATAAAATAAATCAGCTCTTAGTTCACCAGTGATTTCATTGTAATTGCAAACAATTAGTGTGAAATCAGAAAGATCGTTGCTACTTTTGATATTCT
>NW_024385939.1:0-10032 GCF_016835505.1 Polypterus senegalus | reverse complement strand
TTTTCTGTTAAGTGTTTATGGTCAATATGAAAGAGCCATCTGCCTGGAATAAGTAATGTGACTGTCTGTAATGAGGTGAAGTTCCAGAACTTCAAGTCTTTCCTGTTCTTCACAAAGCATGATTTTGTTATTAAAGCTATCTGAAAACTCATAAAGGTCTTGTTATGTTATTTATACCTGTAAGTCTTAACATTTTTAGTCTTGTTAGTTATACCTTTATGCTGTTATGTTTATATGATTTACTGTTTGTAAAATAATAGTAATACATTCTAATTTTAAATCAGTACTTAAAAGGCATATAAATGTTCATCTATCCATGCAATTGCAATGATCAACCAACACATCTATATCAGGAGATAGTTATTAAAATTGAATACTTTTAAGATACAGAAGACATGTTTATTAAATGACAAGTGAATCATATTGGCATTCCACTACAACACAGAGATAGTAATGCTAAAATCCTCACAAACATTAGATTTTATTAGTTTATTTTCAAGAGCTGTAGGAGAAGGCAGAAACTTTGACACGGAAGATCTGTAAATTTTAAACCTTACCAACATTAAAGGAGAATAATTTCATTGTACTCTGTACATGTAACCATAAATAAACCAATTTGAAATTGAACTTAAATGCTGATGATAATCACAATATTCAATGTAATTCAAAATATATGCAAATTGTTAATTTTACTTAAAACATTTTTTCTATATTGCAATCAATATGTTCCTGTATTCCAGCTTAGACTATTATTCATTGTTCTCAAACATTTATAACTTTTCCTTTGATCTGCCTGCTGGTCTTGTCACATAGAAAACTGCTAGATACCATTTAGTTAGTTAGTTGAGATATTTTTTTTTTTTTTTACTTTTGATTAAAAGACAATGACTGTTACAAAGTTAGGACAGTTAAGAAAGTGTACATGTTGTGGTCCTTTGGAGGTGTGTTTATAGTTTATCTCTGTCTATTGAAAAGTGAAAAAGATATAAGAATCCAAAGTGTTAATTTGCCCTCAATACATTTTTGCAAGATAAAATATTAGCAATCATCAAGCGTGCTAATCAATTGTTTTGTGTGGGCTAGGAGATTGTACAGCTACTAAAACAATTGAGGATAGCTGTACCAAACTTTTATTCCAATTTTTATGATTTCTTATAACTATGCAATCCATCAATCCTTTTTCTAAGGTTACAGGAGATGATACCTACAATGATACAATCTTTATGATTATTCCTATCAAAACTCTATGGATAAAACTGGTCTGACAACTAGAGATTTCCATCCATTCATTTTGGTTAATTTGTATTGATACCACTATGTATACCTTTCTAGTGTTTTACTTGCTGATCATGGTGCCAGAGAGTGGTGGCATGCTACACATTAATTTAATATGCAACTAAGATTTGCACCATAGTCTGTACATGTGACTATAAACCTGAGCTTAAATTCTGATGATATCTGCTGTATGCAATGTAAGACATAATGTTCTGTGTAAATTGTTATTTTTGCTCTTAAATTTTACAGTTGGTACTTTCGGCAACCTGAAGTGCACCTTAGTATTTTTTTGTAATTTCATAATTTGTTTCAACTAAGGAACCCATCTCTTAATTTTGTCAACATAAAGCGGAAAGTGAACTGAAGCAGTTGGAATATAAGCTATAAAATACAAACTCTTAATAAAGGGTCTGTAAAGGAGAAATGTGGCAAAGTTTTTTTCTTCTGAATAGCAAATATTTTTATGGAACAGACCCTGACAGCAAGGGACGGAGGCAGAAAGAAGGCAAAAGGGAGGGCTATGGGGCAGAGCTCCACCCCATTCTTGACAGTCACCTTCTCAGCATGTCCCTCCAGCTATGATGTCTCAGACCAAAAAACCACATTATGAGGACAATAAGCAAGACAGCATTTCATCAACCTCCAATAGGCTGCCTGTGCCTTTAAAAAGTGTTAGATGGGATAAACTGTATAAGAGACATGATGAACAAGTGAAAAGTAATTTCAAGGAAGAGTCAAAGAAAAAAACAAAGAAGAATGGGCATGTCAAAAAAGGAAGGAAAACAAAATCGGGAAAACACCAGAAGGTAAATGTAGCTTAAGGTCGTTATCAAGAAGTCAGAAATTCTATCATCAAAGCCCAAAATGGAGTAGAAAGTCAAAAAGCAGAGCAAGGTCATACCTGAAAAATGCAAGAAAAGCTATCCACAAACTAAATAATACTACATTTTATTTATATACCACCTTTCCCATTTTTTTTTCCCACCTTTCTTATATATGGTTAAATGTGATATCATGCGGTGCTTAGCCCCAGGCTTCGTTTCATGGCAAATGCATAGCAACTCATATACAAACCCATAGAAAATGTTGACACCCATGAATTTCAAAATGGCAACACAGGAGGATGCAAAAAATAATTACTAATACAACCAAAATCCTTAAAGGATCAAATGTATTTAGCAACCTTGAAGATGTCAGTTTAAAAATTGCCACCAAAGAGCTTTTACCTGAAATGAAGGCTATTAGGAACTCGGAGGATAGGTAAACAGAATTTATTGCTTTATTGCAATAAAATACAATAACTCGGACTCAACCAATTTGGCCAAATCGAGCTGGAGCCCCGAACAGTTCAGAAATCAAAGTTTATATAATAATTTCTTATCACTCTGACCTCTCTCAGATTAGCTCATTCACTGTTTTCTCTGACTCCCCTCTGCACCTGTCCAGTCGATACTTTAAGTTCTCATGGGAAGCATTATTATCTCCTGACTTCCTTCTGCAGCTGGCCTCCAGTATTTTTACTGTCTAATGTCCATCTTTATCTTCTGTTTTGCTTATTATGATTGGCCTAGGCTGAGCAGATGTTCCCTTCTTCCATTTTTGGGCATTCTCTTTATCATTTCCCTTCCTTGGCTTTCAAGCTATTTTATATTTGTGGCTGAAGCTAAGCTTTAATTAAAAGAAATATGGCATGTACCATTATTTAACCATTTGCTTGGCATACCTGATTTGCATTAATTTCTGCACTATGGTTAATGCTAATATATTTTCTATATTTATTCTAGTGTATTTTATTTTCCATACATTACATCATCTTGACCTTGTTGTATCAATTCATTTGCTGTTTCTGCTGATTCATTATTCCAGCTGGCTTCTCACGTACCTACCAGGACCATTTTTCTGTATTATGTCATTGGTATTCCTCAGTTTCCTAACGCTTGAACAGGTGTTTATGTTCCCCTTCTTCTGCCCTCGATAGTTTCTGTGCATCATTCTCATTCTATTCTGTCCTTCCTTTTCCAATATTGGTAATTTTGCTTCGCTTAAAAAATAATGCAATATAACTAATATATTTTATTTAACTATTGAATTGACATATCTTATTTGTTTGACATTCTAATTTTTGCTAAATCTAATACTTCAGATGCTGTTAATTACTTTTATGGCTATTTATGTTAATATGCTATTTATGCTAATATGCTGTTTATGCTAATATTTAAATTTTCTCTTCCATAAAGACAGGTATAGAAAAGAAAAAAAGTGCACTATCAAGTGTTAATGATGACACTCAGAGGCAAGCAAAAATAGAAGAAGTGGCATAAGCAGACATCAAACCAGAAAAAGTTAAAGTTCCATATATTCCAAATCAAAGACAAAAGCATTAGGTCAATCTGCAAATCCAAAAATATAAAAAAATTCAAAAAAATAAAATTCAAATATATCAAATAACACCAGAAAACTATAAAAATTTAAAGATTAGAATATCCTGAAATGTTGGCTCCTGCAAAAGTACAAGGAACATAATGAAACAGTCTCCACTTTTTTTTTTTTCTTTCCCTCCCATCTCATGCGGCTGCATAGTGAGTGCTACATTGTAACAGACTAAATTGAAATCATAAAGTGCTACAGTCAACTCCTTGAATCTCTACAAACACCCCCTTCAAACCATGCCAAAGTTTAATGTTGCAGTCCAAATCTGACATTGTGAGTCATGACCTCCGATTATCCTGCATAACAATATGGTGAGCAACAATTCAAACTAAGCTCAGAAAGGCAGCACCCAAAAAAAAAAACGCACTTCAGTAAGATGTCAAATATTTTTGTAAACAAAAAACAACCCCCGGGAACACTATATATATATATATATATAAAAAATATATATATATATATATATATATATATATATATATATAAAAATTTTATATATATATATTTTTTGTAATAAGGGGAGACCAGAGGGGAAGGGTTTGGGGGGAGCCACCCGAATCCTTTCCAGCGAAAGTTTTTGAGGCTTGAAACAGTAGTTACAAAAAAGAGTCCAAAACAGAACTCCCTAAGCAAAGGCGTAGCTTTATAACGGGGGGGAAATGATGTTTGGGGGAACAAATGAATAATCGGGGGGAAACCCGGAAGTGACCTCACCCTTTGGGGGGGAACCCCGGGGTTTTGTCCTTCCGGGAAACGGCCCTGGGGGGTTTTCCCCGGTAAGACCTGTAGAAACCAGAAACAGCGCCAGTGTCCCTCCCCGGGAGATGTATAAAAGCAGTATTGCCCCAAGCCCTTCAGCTGCTTCCCATCCCCGGGTGCAAGACCCCCCTCAGCCCAGACCGGGGGTCGGGAAACCTCACCAGGGTTGGGCCGGGAGGGACGGCGTTGGATGAAGAGATCCCAGTAAACAGCGATACTTGTATGCGAGGTCGAAACCACCTGCGGACCCGGGATTACCCCCGTGAAGGCCATCCATTTCAGAGGTGCATGATCCCACCAGAGTAAACCCCCACCCAAGGGGTGCCCCCAGCTGAGCCACCGCCAATTTGATGAGAGCCTTTTTTCTCCACCGCCGCACCTGGCCCTTGTCCAAAAGTTTCCGCCCAGGCAAAACGGGGTGTTCAACACCGCCGCGTTTTGGCTAACCGGCACCCAAGCCTGGTCCGCGCCGCCTGGAGGAAAAAAGGGAGGGGGTTAGGGAGTTTAAAGATAGGTGCTGAAGCAGAGCCCTTTTTAAGTCACTGCCCCCCTTTGTCGAAAAACCCCCGCATTGGGAGCTTTTTTTTCTTTGTAAAACGGTAAAAGGGCCCCCTTCCCGGAGAACCGGGCCAAAAACCCGGGGCGGTAGTCCCCGCCAAACCGGAAAGGTTTGGGACCTCCCCTGCTTGGTTTGGGAGGGGCCCAGGCCATTATGGCTTGCAATTTGGGAACACTGTGGTCACAGTCCCCCGCCCATAGGTACCCCAAATTTTTGGCTTCCTCAATCCAAAAAAACATTTCTTGGGGGTTGATTGAGCCCGCCCCCCAATGTCCGTAAACTGTGTGACCTGCTTTTGTTCCTTTCCCAGGTGTGGAATAGATGCGACGCCACCCAGATAGGCACACAAAACAAAAGTTAGGGGGCCCGGGCACTTTGTCCACCAGACGCTGAAAAGTTGCAGGCACCCCGTAACCAATGGAAGGCCCGATACGCCAGGTCCCTTGGAGTGCAAGCTTTTTTTCCCCGGACCCCAAAGGCCTGTCAGTCCCCCTTTGTCATGTCAAGTATAGTCAAGAATTTGGCTGGTCCCAGCCCTCGAGGAGGTCATCCACGCCGGATGGGATAAGCATCAAATCGGGAAACTTGGTTGCCGGGGAAAGTCATTGCAAAACCCCCAACTGCCGCCGGCAAAATCAAGCGAGGGGACTACCAGGGACTACTACTTTCCTCGAACTCCTAGTGCCAGCATTCGCTTGATTTCCAGTTCCACTTCTACTTTTTTTCCGGGAGTCTGTGGGCCCAGGCGACCCCCCAGGCAGCAATATGTAATAGGGGGGGGCCCACCTGGTTGTTCACTTACCCCTCGGGGACAGAGCGATAGCGCCGAGCTCTTTGTTTCTTTTCGGGGATAGCTGCCCCCAAATTAAAATTTTAAAAGGGAGAGCAGGGTTGGGGGGAGGAGGGAGGGGATCCCTCCCCTTTCCATGGTTTCGCAGGTTTACATGATACACTGCCAGCTGGTGGGGCGTTTGGGCTGTTTCACCAAATAAAACCAACCCCTTCCTCCCCAATTTTCGAGGGGCCTACCCAAAGGGAGCAGTTTGATTGAGAAGTTGGTACCAACCCCAGGCTCCCCCCCGGGGGAACTCCTGGGGTCGCCCACGGTCAAAAAGGGCGGCCTGACTGATTGTGCCTCCTCTATATGATTTTTTAGAATCGGTCTTTTTGGGAAAATCAAAGCGAATTGTATATATTCCAAAATATTAGTGGAGGGTGGCCCCTTCCCACCCTCTTTAAAATATCTAAAAACCCCGGTTTTCTTATTGTAATCAAAATGGAGAGAACCCCGTGAGGCTTGGGGAACCCCCGGTAGGCAAAGGGAAGGGGGGGGAAAACCCAATTCCTCCCATCCTTTGACTACCCGAAATTTCTTGAGAGTTTGATTAAATCTTCCAAAATCGGTTTGGGGGATGATACAAAGGTTTTAAATGCTTTTTTTTCGTAACTTGGAGCCCTTAAACGTTCCCGAGGAAAAAGCGCCTTGGCCCTAGGATTTTTAGGAATGCCACCCCCCAAAAACCCTACTATTTCCCCGCAATTTTTTTTAGTGGTAGGGGGGCCCCGGAACTTTCCCGGGGAATGGGTAGCATAATCCACCAGGCGAGTATATTTTAATCCTGGGGTGGGGGTTTCTAGGGGTCCTACTATATCCACCCCAATCCTGCGGCGCAATAAGGGAAGGGGACCAGAGGACAGGGGCCCCTCCTAGGAATTTTTGCCCAGTTAAACCCCGGGACAGGAAATGCGCAACCTCCTGTAACCCCCGGCCAGAAAACGGGTTTAATTCGCCTAATGTTTTTATCGGGCCCAAATGGCCTCCAAGAAGGTGGAGTGTGCTAACTGCAAACCCTGGGGGGTAGGCCCGCGGACGAAACAACCCTGGACCCCCCTCATGTTCAGCAACCCGAACAAAAAATTATCAATGACAAAGTGAGGTCCCTGTGGATGGGAAATGGCCCCGAAAAAAGAACCACTGCATTCTTTTGGTTTTTCCCAGGGGTCCATTCCATGTTCTCTTGAAAGAAGCCGTGTTGCTCTAAACTGAACGAACAAAGAGAGGGTCCCGTCTGACCTCAAGGGGGAGATTCTCCCCGCTGCCGGGGGGAGTGGATGGGGTAGCCCGCGCGGTCCGGGAGGTTTTGCATTCTCCCTACCCCCCCCTCCCGCGGGGTTAAGGGTGGAAGCAGCTTGAGATGAATCGGTCATCTATAAAGAGGCCATAAGCTTTTGGGGAAGTTTTGCACCCGCTATTAGACCGCCGCCGAGGATTAGGAAACGGAGGATCCATGCACCCGCAAGGGAAGCTGTGGGGTTCCTCCCAGACATAATAAACCGGGGGGTATTGTAATTTTCAGATATCTCCCTGTATACATTTTAGACTGGTCTTATTTTTAATCCATTGTTGGGGAGAATAAAACGGCGAAAAACACGAACCCCTTTCCGCGAATCAACAGCCGTATTTTTTGTCCATTAATAAAAAGGGCCCCCCATGTTTTCCCGAGGGTTTCTAAGGGCACAAAACAACCCCCCCATTGTCCCCCCACGGTCCCCCTTTTTCCCAAAATTTTCGCAAAACCGACGGCCGGCGACCGAACAGGCCTGTTTGGAAGGGACGTTTAGTAGGACATACCCTGGGGAGTCCCCAGAGGGGGTGTTCTGCCCTCCCAGGTTTCACAGCTGCCTCTGGGTTTGCAAAGTTGTATTAGCTCGCCATAGAATGGAATTCCCCAGGCGGGGAAAACCCGGGGGCCCCTTTTTGCAGCAAAAACAGGCCCCTTGCTGCACTTTTGTAAGGGGTAACTAAATGGTCGCAACCACCCACCTGTTTCCAGAGAGCCACAGCCTGCTCTGACAGCCCTTTTTTGGGGTTTCCCCGTTTAGTATTTCCTTCACCTGCCGGCCTGGGACAACCCATCGTAACAGGGACCTTGGTCCCCTGGGGGCCTTTCCTGCCAAAGGGAGCATATGAGCCATCGTGTGTTGCCCAGAAGCCATCCCCGCCTGTGGGTCCCCCCACCTTCTCCCGCAGATGGGTTTTCAACCCCCGGTTATGCCCGCGGGAGCAGAGCCTGCACCGCCCCCTTCCTGACCCTCCGGGGGCCCCCGCCCCAAACTCGGCCCCGTACTCACCCACCTGGTTCCGTAAAGTTCTGTCCGGTTCATCGGGGGCACCCATCCTCCACCACGCCACTGTAAAGCGGGGACCAGAGGCGGAAAAGGTTTGGGGGACCACCCGTTAATTTTGGGTTTTCCCGTAAACGCCCTTTTAGGCATTGTAAACAGTAGTTACAAACAGAGTCCAAAAAAAACTGCCTCCCTAAGCAAAGGCAGTGAGCTTTATAGCCAAAGGGGAAATGATGCCCCCCCCGGGCCGCTAAGGAATCATCCCCCGGGTCGAAATGACCTCATCCTTGGGGGGGAACCCCGATGTGTCCTTCCTGGGAAAAGGCAGCTCCCGGTGGATTTCCGGTAAGACCCGTAGAGAACCGAAAAAAGCATCAGTGTACCCCCCCCGGCAGATGTATAAGTATTGTCTAAGCCCTTAGCTGCTTCCCATGCACCGGGTGAAAAAAATATATATATATATATATATATATATATATATATATATATATATATATAATATATATACACAGTATATAATTCCCCAAATTTGAAATCCCCAAAAAAAAAAAGGAAAAAAAAAAAGATGCCCAAACATGACTGTAAAGTATTATCAAATGTACTGAGTACATTGAAATTTTTCTTTCATCTCCTTCCAAAATGCAATATATCACTGAAGGCCAAAAATGGGGGAAAGGGGCAGAGGGCCCAAATCAAATACTATCGAAACCCGTTTTCCCCAAAAAGCGTTTAGCTGCAAAACTCAGGTAGATAAGAAAGTGAATAGTGGATATATAAATGAATTGATGTGAAAAAATTCTCATCAAATGCTAGATTCCAAACTTGTCAAGAAGCAGTAAATTCTGCTTATTTTATGTGGGGCACCTCAGTGTTCATTGGCTGTTAAGGGGGTGCGTCTCTTTCCACCATAAGGCTATGTAGCAAAAAACACATTTTGTCCCAATTCCCCGGCTACCTGTAAAGGGACTGTGTTAACAAATTCAGCCCTCAACTATAAAATTAAGTCTCAATAACCTTATAATGACGTTCAGTTTAGACTTATTACTTTTGGCTTTCTTCTGCAGTCTAAGCCCAACATTACTCATTTCTTTTTTTAAGGCAAAAATCCATTTTAGCATAGCAGGCCTTTTTTATACTGGTCACTTTTTTAAATGAAAAAATTTTCCCTCTAGAGTGGTGCACTGGTCAAAGCAAAAAACATTTTGGCATGAACCAATCTCCAGGTTACTATAAAAACCCAAAAGCTGAGACTAATTAGGTAAGTTTTTGGGTAAAAATTGTTATCCAAACAAACTCCATATTGTCTCATTTGTAGTCTTACTTTATACTCGAAATAGACTAGTTAAACTGAATATTTTTTTTTCATTACTGAATTTTCCTTGTCTGAGAGCCAAGTTAAAGGAGCGTGATTATTCTATATATAAAACAAGATTAACTGCTACCTGCCCGCCCCCCGGGGGAAATTTAACGCAAGCCACACTTAAAAAAAAGATTGCAACATTTAGAAAAAAAAAAGTTTCACCATCTGTTAAACCTTGACTTTTGAAATAGGTCTACACCCTTTACTAGAAACCCTGCTTGCTCCCCCTTTTCCGCTAGAAAACCCCGTTTTTTCTCCCCTTTTACCCTTCCCGCTATGTATACCAAGAGTGTCTGATAAAAAAAAAACATAAATATGAACAAATATTTTGGGGGTGACTTTAAAAACTGTATTAGTGTACATAAAAGGCATGGCCTTAGATAATAAACCACAAAGGCAAAAATTCTTGAAATGTATTATTCACTGCTACGTGTTGAATTATGTTTGTACAGCGTTTTTAAAAAAAAATTAAATTTAAAAAAGGAAAAACAAAAATTTTTTAACCTTTTCCAAAAACCTTCCCTTT
>NW_024385938.1:0-7160 GCF_016835505.1 Polypterus senegalus | reverse complement strand
TACCTTGTTTATCTCTCATAGTTACCTGTGTTTATCTCATATGCGTCTTAGATTAAATTCTGTAATTACAGCCACATTAGCTCCACAAATGAGACACGGGTTCAGTAAACATATACTCAGCCTCCCATCGGTTTTTAAAGGCTCTATTTTCAGAATCAACTTTTCTCTTCAGCATCGTGTGAGCTAGCTTCCGAATAACTTGTTCGGCAAGGCGGCTGAAGCGCTGCATTATGGGATCTGTAGTTTATTGTGTTACCAGCGCTTCATATACCCGGGCTTTAATAACAATAATACAGTATATAAAATGATCTCAGGGCGGATAAATTACACGCCTGGGCCGGATGTGGCCCAGGCCCTTGAGTTTGACACATATGGACTAAATTGAACTTGAAAAGATATATTTTTCAAATGTGATCAGCAATTCAAATAGAGTTGACGCAGCACTACAGCCTACATCCTCCCTCGCTATTACTTTTTACCGCTCATCTAATGAATACACTGAGTATGGCTTTACCAAAACAATCATTGATGGTGAATAAAGTATCCATTATTCGAGTATGTAGATCGGCATATATATATATACATATATATATATATATATATATATATATATATATATATAATATATATATATACATATATATATACACATATATATATACATATATATATATATATATATATATATATATATATATATATATATATATATATATATACCCGCGTATCGCAGCGAGAAGTAGTGTGTTAAAAAAGCTAGAAAAAGAAAAGGGAACATTTTAAAAATAACGTAAATGACTGTCAATATACAGTATTTGTTTTGTGAATGTTACTGAGTGTTGCTGTCATCAAGGATTTGATTATCATTATTTCTTTCAATCAGGTTCGTATTTGTAGGATGTGTTGTAGTTCAAGTTACATTCCGTGTTTGTCAATCGTTGTAAAGATGACAGGTTTCATTCATCGATTCGTTTCTTACTGCATCAATAAACAGCTTGTCTTCTTCTTTAACTGAGACCTGACACACTGCATGTACGGGTTTTTTATTTTTTTTTACACTGTCTTCCTTTAGCGGACATTGACTTTTTCCAACGTGTGCTTTGTTTCCGAGTAGCTGGGTTTATGAATATGCTTATCAGACGCTCCATTTTTTTGCTGCCTTTCAATTGTGTAATTGGCTTTTGTTCAGCTCTTTGGAACTGTTGCCTTTATCTGTGCACTGCGCCAGTTCACGTGGAGCCACCTCGTGTACATGCATCAAGGTTCCCAGCTGTGCTGGTGCCATCTCGTGCTATGTCCATAGCTTTATTTAATGTTACCTTAGTCCTGGCACTTAAAACTTTCTCTCGCAGTTTCGCTGAGTTTGTGTCAAACACCACCCTGACCATCTCATCTTCCTCTCCATAAACACAGTCCTTCACCCGTGAATATTTAGTGGGAGTTTGCTATTGGATTGCCGCTGACGGACGGCCTTATATGGGCAGGCACTAAATTACAAACGCCAGCGTCAGCCTGTCTATGAACTTAATTTAAAGTGTAGGTTTACATCGTGCTTCGTTTCCGAAGTAGCTCATGAACTCATGAACATGGTTGTATATGTCACTTGCTCGCTTCTTATTGTTTAGCTGCCTCTCAATTATATAATGCATGTTTTCTTCAGCGCTTTTGAGGTCTTCCTGGTTTTCTATGTACTGCGTGATTACGTGGAGGTGATGATGTCACACGAAACTCCGCCTCCACGGCGTTCAAGCTCATCTCCATTACAGTAAATGGAGAAAAACTGCTTCCAGTTATGACCATTACGCGTAGAATTTCGATATAAAACCTGCCCAACTTTTGTAAGGAAGCTGTAAGGAATGAACCTGCCAAATTTCAGCCTTCCACCCACACGGGAAGTTGGAGAATTAGTGATGAGTCAGTGAGTGAGTGAGTGAGTGAGGGCTTTGCCTTTATTAGTATAGAGATATATATATATATATATATATATATATATATATGCCAGCAACACTCATGACAATGACAAAACAATTACATTGTTAATCATGTTACGTATTATTATTAAAATGTTTCCTTTTTCTTTTCATTACTTTAACACACTACTTCCACTGCAAAGTAATAATAATAATAATACATTTTATTTATACAAGGCCTTTCAGAGAACTCAAGGACATTCCAACAAACAATAAATAAATAAATAAATAAATAAAAGACACAATTATAAACAACTTAAAACATCAGAAAATTTAAAAATTAAAACCAAACAAAACCACTATAATCAGGAGGAAGAAGAAAAAGCCATTTTAAACAAATGTGTTTTAAGTTTACACTTGAAAAGATAAATATGATTTGATATTTCGAGATCCGCAGGTAATGAGTTCCAGTACTTGGGAGCAGAATGGCTGAAAGCTCTGCTCCCCATGGTGGTTAGACGGGCGGGAGGAACGGTCAGATAAGTGGAGGAAGAGGAGCTAAGGTTACGGGAGGGAATGGCAACTTGTAGAAGGTCAGACAGATATGGAGGTGCGAGGTTATGGATGGCCTTAAATGTTAGTAGCAGAATCTTAAAATCAATACGAAACTTGATCGGGAGCCAGTGAAGCTGCTGCAAGATTGGAGCCATATGGTGAAAAGATGGGATTCCAGTGATGATCGTAGCGCAGAATTCTGACTAACTGGAAGCTTATGAAGAGATTTATTAGGGAGACCAAAGAGGAGTGAATTGCAGTAGTCCAGCCAGAAGTGACAAGACTATGAACAAGAATGGCAGTGGTATGAGGAGTGAGGGAGGGCTAATGCGACATTATTACGTAAGTGGAAGTAAGCAGACCGGGTGATGTTATTAATGTGACATTGGAAAGATAGAGTACTGTCAAGGATGACACCCAGACTCTTGACCTGAGATGATGGGAAACAATAGAGTTATCAATAATAAAAGAAAGATTATTGGTTTTGATAATGATGATTTTGAACCAATGAGGAGAACCTCAGTTTTATCACTGTTTAATTTAAGAAAATTTGAAGAGAACCAGGATTTAATTTCAGAAATGCAGTCAATAAGTGAGGGTGGTGGAAAAGAGGAGGCGGGTTTACCAGCAAGGTAGAGCTGGGTGTCATCAGCATAACAGTGAAAATTAATGTTATATTTGGAAAAATATTGCCAAGGGAAGAAGGTAAATAATAAAGAAGAGGCCCCAGGACAGAGCCTTGGGGCACACCAGAAGTAACAGCAGTGGGTTGGGATGTGAAGGTTTTAAGCTGTATGAACTGATTGTGGCCTGAGAGGTAAGATCTAAACCAATCAAGTGGAGTGTGAGTAATGCCAATCAAAGATAATCTATTAAGGAGAGTGGTATGACAAATAGTATCAAAGGCGACTCAGATCAAGAAGGATGAGAATAGTGATTAGACCAGAATCAGCAGCCATAAGGAGGTCATTAGTAATTTTAACAAGTGCCGTTTCTGTACTATGAAGGGGGAGAAAACCAGACTGGAACTTCTCATATAGATTATTGTGAGACAAGCGGGTGTGAAGTTGGATAGCTACTATTTTTTCAAGAATTTTGGAGATATAGGGCATGTTAGAAATGGGGCGAAAATTATTGAAATTAGTAGGATCACAACCAGGTTTTTTTAGTATTGGGGTTATAGCAGCAGTTTTGAAAGATGAGGGAATAATACCAGTAGTAAGACAAGAGTGAATGATGGCAGAAATAAGAGGGACTAGAGAGGGGAGGCAGGCTTTAACCAAAACTGTGGGCAGGGGGTCCAGCTGACAAGTAGATGACTTGGATTTGCAGATGAGATCTGAGATTTCAGAGAAAGTGGGAAGCTGGAAAGAAGAGAAAGAGTGAATAGGTGAGTGTAGTTCAGAAGAAATACAGAAAGGATCTGGACCAAGGTGCTGATGTATCTTTTGGATTTTCTCATTGAAAAAAGACATAAGAGAATTACAGAAGGCAGTTGAGTAAAGGTGAGATGGTAAAGAGTCTGAGGTTGTGTAACATTATTAAGTAAAGAAAACAAAGACTTGGTGTTACCTGTATTACAAGTAATTAACTGAGTGTAATAATTAGATTTGGTTTGAGCTATACAATCCTTTGTAATAGAGTAGATGATTTTTATACATCTCTTTGTGGACAAAGAGTCTGGTTTTTAAACAACCTTTCATGTTGCCTGCCTTTAGCTTCTGAAGCCGAGTTCAGCGTAAACCAGGGGGCAGAAAAGGAAAAAGAAACAGATCTGTTTTTTAGCAGAGCCAGAGAATCAAGAATACCATTAAGACAAGTGTCATAATATGAGACCAGTTCTATGGGAGTGGATAAATTATAAAAGTCCATTTGCGAATCAATTCTAGAAGACAGCAAATTCAAGTTAATATTCTTAATGTTACGAAAGGCTATGAGACGTGGAAGCTTAGGAACAGAAAAGGTAAATTTAGCGTTGAATGAGAGGAGAAAGTGGTCGGTTATAGTGAGTTCATCTGCTGTAAGATCAAAAGGAACAACACCAGAGCAGCAAATCAGGTCCAAGATATGTCCTTTACAATGGTAGGAACATCAGTGTGCTGCTGGTATCCAAAACTCTCCAGGCAAGATAAAAAGTCTCTAGTGAGAGGGATATTGATATTGTCCAGATGTATATTAAAATCGCCCAGCAGAATTATATTTGGAGTAATTACAGATAGATTGGTAAGGAAGGTAGCAAGATCGTTCAAAAAATTGTTGTTAGACTTAGGAGGATGGTAGACAGTTGCAATGATGGTTGGAACTGGCCCAGACAGTTGACACAAAGTTGATTCAAAAGAGCTAACAGCAGGAGCAGGCAACGGCAGGATCTTCCACTCTCCGATAAATTATCGCACACCTCCTCCACGGTCAGATGCACGGGGTTGACAAGTGTAAACAAACCCCGGGGGGTGCATTCATTAAGTTGTGAGAAGTCTTGAGGTTGCTGCCAAGTTTCAGTTAAACAGAGAAAGTCAAACTTACGGTCAATGAGGAGATCCTGAATGAGATGTCCCTTGCTCGTAAGTGAGCTGGATGTTCAATAGACCAAAGCTGACAATGTTGCTGTCGATTTGACAGTGGTGTTAGTCACCAACCTAGCTGGCCAACACGCCATGGTCAGCGCTCCTATCTGTGTTATGTGGAGGATGCAAAATCAGACCAAAAGAGTAAATTCCTTTCGAGGCATCCGTTCGGAATCTCCGGCCGGACCCACGATGGATGTATCTCCGACGAGGGAGAAGTATGACGTCCAGGTCAAAATATAGCCCGAGCAAGCAGAGGCACAGACAGGAGAAGACGTAGTCGAAGCAGCTCAGCAGCTGGGTACTGAGGAGGCCAGTCGCACGCTGGATAGCGAGCACAGAAGACTCCAAACAAACATTAACCAAGCAAAAATCCTACCAGTCCACATTGTAGGCAGGAGGGTCGCAGGCAGCCAGACGCCCACAGAATAAATCGTAAGTTTCAAACGGAGGTTAGGTTGAAGCATCAAAATCACTAGTCTAGCAAAAATCAATATTCTAGTTACCGAGCAGCAGGGCGACCAGTCCCACCAGCGTTCACTCAAACCGGAAGTCTAATCAATGTAAAAAATTATATCCAGTGCGGGTATTTTGCTATATATGTATATGTATATATATATATATATATATATATATATATATATATATATATATATATATATGTGTGTGTGTGTGTGTGTGTGTGTATATATGTTTATATGGTGTGTGTGTGTTATATTATATATATATATATATATATATATATATATATATATATATTATATATTAGTGAGGATGGCGGCTGTTTATCCCGGCCAATACCCCCAAGCGCCAGGTGGAGCCCTCCTTGCAGCATGGAGGTCCCAGAAGACCAGCAGGGCATCATGGACAATGGAGTTTTTATGCACCCCTGCTGGATGCCATGGGGTCCGAGAGGGAGCTGCAGGAGGACTGAAGAGTTCTTCGTGCCTAGACCCGGAAGTTCGTCATAGGAAGAGCGACGGCTTCCGGGGTGAGAAAAGCATTGTTTACCCTGACCCGAAGGAATAAGGACTTATGGACTGTTGGATTGGGAACACTTCCGGTCGGGGAATATAAAAGGACTGTGGGAACTCCCAGGCAATGAGCTGAGTTGGGAGGCAGGGTGGCTAAGCGTCTGGGAGTGGAGGATTGTGATTTATTGTTTATTGAAGAATAGTGGAGTGGTGGTGCTTTGTGCACAATTATTATTACAATAAATAATTATTGGATTTTTATCTAGTGTCTGACGTGTGGTCTGAGGGTACAAGGGTGCGAGAAAACCCTAATCTGTCACTATATGTATATATATATGTATATATATATATATATATATATATATAATATGTATATATATATATATATATATGTATATATATATATATATATATATATATATATATATATATATATATATATATATATAACATAATATGCCAGCAACACTCATGACAATGACAAAACAATTACATTGTCAATCATGTTACGCTATTATTAAAATGTTTCCTTTCTTTTCATGACTTCTTTAACACACTACTTCTCTGCGCGAACACTGGGTATTTTGCTAGTTTTAATAAATCTGCAACAATTTCAAAAATTATTTTTTTTGTCTTTCAATATGGGTGCTGTGTGTACATTAATGAGGGAAAAAATAATTTAAATGATTTTAGCAAATGGCTGCAATATAACAAAGAGTGAAAGATTGAAGGGTGTCTGAATACTTTCCGTACCCACTGTATGCTACAATCTGATGTTTGACCTCATCTTACTGCCACCTATAAGCATGCTATTGGCAGCAGCAGCTCTCTGTTATCCAAGAACTAAGACATTTTTATGTGTGATCTTTTTAATTGTTGTCTTTATTATATGTATATTTTTAGAGCTTCTAATAATGTTCCTCTTGGGGACAAATGAAATATCACCTGATTGAGCCTAATATTCAAGAGGAGTCATTCAATAATAATAATAAGAGTACTGAGTTAAGAGAACTCCTGGCCATGATGGTGTAGCCTGTTTATCGCAGCCAGCCATAGGATATAAACCGTCAAAGGAGTTATGCTCAGCTTTAATGCCAATGCCAAACATTAAGCTATTATGAGGAAAATTTAAAATGGTCAAAGTAATTTAAAAATAA
>NW_024385937.1:0-7669 GCF_016835505.1 Polypterus senegalus | reverse complement strand
TACAGAAAAAAGAAGCCATGACTACTGAAACCTTGGAATTAGTCGAACGGAAGGCAATTGGGCTGACCATAGATGTAACTCTCATTCCTTTCCCACGCTCCTTCTGATTTGACGATCGAGGTACAGAGGAGTGCAATGTTTTTAACGCTGCTTTACGTACAGATCTTCCCAAACCTCATAGGAGGCTGTACAGCATCAGCCAAACTTCATTTTTCTGACTTTATGTGATACTAATGGAGGAATCTTCATTGCGTGACAAATGCCTGTGACATATTTAGGAAGAAAGAGGGCTCCCATTTTGCGTGTCATCCTTGCTAGGGGCCATGCTAATCTTCTGTATCAGCCCATTTAGTTGATGTACTGCCTGAGCAAGTACAGATTTGGGGAAGTCTCTGTGCTTATCGGGAGCACCACCTGTCAGACCATTGTGTAATTCGCTTGGCCGTTCAGCTCTATTTCTCAGGTTGCAGTCTCTTCTAATGGTAAAATTCCACCGAATAGCAGTGTGGAGAAGAAGCAGACAATGCCAGTTAGCATCCAGCCTCCTTGCCATTTTCCAGTGTAAATTTCCAGAGAGGCCACCTTGGCTTTATCAATTCCATATCAGATGTGCCCGCCTCAGGGGCGGTCGGCTTATGGGCGGGTCACGCGTGACTTGCTGAATTTCCGCAGAGGTTGTTTCTTTACTCATTCTAGGTATACAACACTTTCCGGGTTAATTTTTTTCTGGCTGGAACACCACTGAGAAGAAATGAGAATGGGTACAGGCACCGTGAAATCCCTGCTTTTCCCTATAGGAAATGATCAACTCTGTGAAGTAACCTACTGAAAGAAACATTAAACCGTTAAAATAAACATTTAATAAGAGAAAATTAGAAGAAATAAAAATGATAGAAATGATTAAAGGTAAAACTCTACATCCTCCTTGGAAATTAAAGATTGAATTAGAATGGGAAAACTGCGATCCCAGGAGCCAACCAGTGCCATCAGTTAATGAACCCATTGTCTTTTGAGAAGCTTGGAAAACAAAGAAACACCTCGTTTTCGAAAACTCCTCGTACTTTGCCATCCAAACAAGAACTGAACTTGTCGACCATTCCGATCTCTGCTGTGTTTAATAGGAGAGACCAACCACTGACCTCCTTCTCTGGACATTAAGAATGTTGTCTGATGCGAGACAGCGCCCATCTTTAGCCAAACTGGCATGACGCCAACTCCAGATCCTGCTGAGAGAGACGATAGTAAGCAGCTGAATTTTCATGAACGGCATATGCCGAGAGAAGAAACTGTGTATTACTAGCAGCAGAAATCCCCCATCCTCACCAAGGAGGGAGCAAAGACTGACTTTGGTTGACGCGAACATTGGACGTAGTTCTAAATTTCCCCACACTCAGAAGGGAGAGGAAAAGCGCTCATCAGAGGAGTCGGGATTTAGCATCGCGGATTCTAAAACAAAGAGCCGTTGCCTTCTTTCCGACTCTTCATGTTGCCTCGCCTAAAAAATATCACTGTCGCGATCGGACAAAGCAATTTTGATTTACCGTCCGGCGGAAGAGGTTTTCCAGTACCCCATTCCTGGCTGGGAAAACCTGCGACGATACAGAGAAGAGAAGCCAGTGACTACTGAAACCTTGGAATTAGTCGAAAACGGAAGGCAATTGGTGACCATAGATGTAACTCAATTCCTTTTCCCCACGCTCCTTCTGCTTTGACGATCGAGGTACAAGACGGAGTGCAATGTTTTTCAACGCTGTTCTACGTACGATCTTCCAAACCTAAAGGAGGCTTGACAGCATCAGCCAAATTTCATTTTTCTGACTTTATGTGATACTCTCAATGGAGGAATCTTCGTTGACGTGACAAATGCCTGTGATATATTTGGGAAAGAAAAAGGAGCGCCCACGTTTTTTAGGGTCATCCTTGCAGGGGCCATGCTAATCTTCTCTGTATCGCCTCAATTTTAGTTGATGTACTGCCTGAAAGTACAGATTTGGGGAAGTTCTGTGCTTAAGACGGGGAGCACCACCCCGCCAGAACCATTGTGGGGTAATTGCTTGGCCTTTAGCCCCTATTTCTCAGGTTGCAGTCTCTTCTAATGGTAAAATTCCACGAATAGCAGTGTGGAGAAGAACAGACAATGCCCAGTGTAGCATCCAGCCTCTTTGCCATTTTCCAGGATAAATTTCACAGAGAGGCCATTGGCTTTATGCTAATTCCATATCAGATGTGCCGCCCAGGGCGGGCTGTTTGTGGGCGTGGCCGGACTTGCTGAATTTCCGAGAGGTTGTTTTTTTGCTCATACTAGGTATACAACACTTCTCCGGGTTAATTTTTTCTGGCTGGAACACCACTGAGAAGAAATGAGAATGGGTACAGGCACCGGAAATCCCTGCTTTTCCCTATAGGAAATGATCAATCATGAAGCTAACCTACTGAAAGAAAATTAAACCGTTAAAAAAAAACATTTAATAAGAGAAAAATTAGAAGAAATAAAAATGATAGAAATGATTAAAGGTAAAACTCTACATCCTCCTTGGAAATTAAAGATTGAATTAGAAATTGGAAAACGTTTATCCCAGGAGCCAACCAGTGCCGCAGTTAATGAACCCGTTGTCTTTTTAGAAGTTGGAAAACAAAGAAACACCTGGTTTTTTGAAACTCCCCGATTTGCCATCCAAACAAGAACTGAACTTGTCGCGACCATTCCGATCTCTGCTGTGTTTAATAAGGAGAGACCAACCACTGACCTCCTTCTCGGGACATTAAGAATGTTGTCTGATGCGGAGACAGCCATCTTTGGCCAAAACTGGCATGACCCCCAACCCCAGACCCCTCGCTGAGAGAGACATAATAGTAAGCAGCTGAATTTTCAGGGAACGGTATATGCCGGAGAGAAGAAACGGGTATTACTAGCAGCAGAAATACCCCATCCTCACCAAGGAGGGAGCAAAGACTGACTTTGGTTGACCGCAACATTGACGTAGTTCGTAATTCCCACACTCAGAAGGGAGAGGACATGCGCCCAATCAGAGGAGTCTGGGTTTTGCATCGCCGGATTCTAAAACAAAGAGCCGCATGCTCTTTCCGATCCTTCATGTTGCGCCCGCCAAAAAATATCACTGTCGCTGATCGGGCAAAACCATTTTTGATTTACATCCGGGTGGAAGAGGCTTTCCAGTACCCCATTCCTGGCTGGGAAAACTTGCCGTTTATACAGAGAAGAAAGAAGCCAGTGACTACTGAAACCTTGGAATTAGTCGGAACGGAAGGCAATTGGGACATAGATGTAACTCACATTCCTTTCCCAGCTCCTTCTGCTTTTGACGATCGAGGTACAAGACGGATGAAAAGTTTTTCAACGTTTCCTTTACTGCTACCCGATCTTCCCAAACCCTTAGGAGCACTGTACAGCATCAGCCAAACTTCATTTTTCTGACTTTATGTGATACTTCAATGGGGGAAATTTTTGGGGACGTGACAAATGCCTGAATATTTAGAAGAAAGAGACCTCCCGTTTGGTGTCATCCTCGGGGCCATGCTTAATCTTCTGTAGCCCAATTTTAGTTGATGTACTCCCTGAGCAATTTACAGATTTGGGGAAGTCTCGGTTAACGGGAGGCACCCCCTCGCAGACCATTTGGTGTAATTCGCGGCCGTTAGCCTATTCTCAGGTTCCCCGATCTCTTCTATTTGGAAAATTCCAAGTAGCAGTGGGAGAAGAAGAACAATCCCAGTTAGCATCCAGCCTTCTTGCCATTTCCAGTGTAAATTTCCAGAGGCCCCCTTTGGCTTTATGCTAATTCCAATCAGATGTGCTCCCAGGGGTGCTATGTGGGCCGATGACTTCTGAATTTGGGCAGAGGTTGTTTCTTTACTCTTTTTTAGGTATACAACACTTTCGGTTAATTTTTTCTGGCTGGAACACCACTGGGGAAGAAATGAGAATGGGTACGGCACCAAATCCCTCTTTTCCCTATAGGAATGTCAATGCTTACCCTAACCTAGGGAAAGAAACATTAAACCGTTAAAAATAAACATTAAAAAAGGGAAAAATTAGAAGAAATAAAATGATAGAATGATTAAGGTAAAACTCTACATCCTCCTTAAAATTTAAAAAGTTTGGGAATTAGAAATGGAAAACTGTGATCCCAGAGCCAACCAGTGCGCCGTTAATGAACCCGTTGTCTTTGAGAAGCTTGGAAAAAAAGAAACACCTGGTTTTTTTTGAAAAAACTCCCGTTATTTGCTACCCAACAAGAACTAACTTGCGGACATCGACCTGCTGTGTTTAATAGGAGAGACCAAAACCACTGCCTCTTCTCTGGACATTAAGAATTTTGTCTGATGTGGAACAGCGCCATCTTTGGCCAAACTAATGAGCAACTCAGATCCTGCTGAGAGAGACGAATAGTAAGCAGTAATTTCATACGGCATGGCAGAGAAAAAGAAACTGGATTACTGGCAGAAATACCCCATCCTCACCAAGGAGGAGAAAAGACTGACTTTGGTTGGGCAACATGACGGTTGTAATTCCCACACTCAGAAGGGAAGGGAATGTCATAAAGGGGAGTTTTGGATTTAGTATCGTCGGATTCAAAACAAGAGCCCGGCTTCTTTCAGATTCTTCATGTGCGCTCCCCAAAAAAAATATCACTGTCGCTCGACAAAGCAATTTTGATTACCGTCCGTGAAAGGGAGGCTTTCCAGACCCCATTCCTGGCTGGGAAAATTTTGACGATACAGAGAAGAAAGACCAGTGACTCTGAAACCTTGGAATTAGTCAGAAAACGAAGGCTGGGATATAGTTAACTCAATTCCTTTCCCACGCCCCTTCTGCTTTTGAGAATGAGGTACAAGACGGAGTGCAATGTTTTCAAACGTTCCCTTACGTCCCAAAGTCTTCCCAAACCTCATAGGAGCGCTGTACGCATCAGCCAAACTTCATTTTCTGACTTTGGTGATACTAAGGAGGAATTTTTTGGCGTGAAAAGCCTGTATATATTTGGAAAGGGAAAAAGGAGCGCCCACGATTTTCGTGTCATCCTCCGGGGGGCCTGCTAATCTTTTTGTATCGCTCCAATTTGGTTGATGTACTGCCTGAGCAATACAGATTTGGGGGGGAAGTCTCTGTGCTTAAGTGGGAGGCACCCCCCCGCAGACCATTGTGGTAATTCGGCTGCGTAGCCTATTTCTCAGTTGCAGTCTCTTCTAGGGTAAATTCCAAAAGCAGTGTGGAGAGAGCAGACAATGCCCAGTTAGATCCAGCCTCTTCTGCCATTTCGTGTAAATTTCACAGAGGGAACCTTGGCTTATGCTAATTCCATATCAGTGTGCCCCGCCCAGGGCGGCCGATTTGGGGCGTGGCCCGTATTGCGAATTCCGCAGAGGTTTTTTGCTCATACTAGGTATCATTTCCGGGTTATTTTTTTCTGGCGGGAACCCACTGAGAAGAAATGAGAATGGTACAGGCACCTGAAATCCCTCTTTTCCCTATAGGAAATGATCACTGTAACCTACTGAAAGATATTAAACCGTTAAAATAAACATTTAATAAGAGAAAATTAGAGAAATAAAATGTAGAAATGGGATTAAGGTAAACTCACATCCTCCTTGGAAATTAAGATTGAATTGGGAAATGAAAAACTGTTGATCCAGAGCCAAACCAGTGCGCAAGTTAATGAACCCGTTGTGAAAAGTTTGGGAAAACAAAGAAACACCTGGTTTTCTTGAAAACTCCTGATTTTCCATCCAAAAAGAATAACTTTCGCGACATTCGATCTCGCTGTTTTTAAATAAGGAGAGACCAACCACTGACCTCCTTCTCTGGACATTAAGAATGTTGTCGGGATGGGAGACAGGCCATCTTGGCCAAACTGGATGACGCCAACTCAGATCCTTCGGCTGGGAGACGAATAGTAAGCAGCTGAATTTTTCATAAACGGCATAGCCGAAAAAGAAACGGGTATTACTAGCAGCAAATACCCCATCCTACCAAGGGGGAGAAAGACTGACTTTGTTGATGGCGCAACATTGCGTATTTAAAGAATTTCCCCACACCAGAAGGGAAAACAGCCTCATCAGAGAGTCGGTTTTAGCATCTGGATTCTAAAACAAAGACACGCGTTTTTCCAGAATTTCATGTTGAGTCCGCGGAAAAATATACTGTGCGCACGGGACAAAGCCATTTTTGATTTACGTCCGGCAGGAAGAGGTTTTCCCATACCCCATTCCTGCTGGGAAAATTTGGTCGATAAAGAAAAGAGTGCTACAAACTTGGTTGTCGGAACGGAAGGCAATTGGGCTGACATAGATGTAACTTCATTCCTTTCCACGCCTCTTCTGCATTTGCGACGAGGTCAAGACGATTCATGTTTTAACTTTTTACCTGCCAGACTTCCAAACCTCAAAAGGAGTGACAGCATCAGCCAAACTTCATTTTCTGAGTTATGTAAATACTTCAATGAGAACTTTTGGACAAATCGTGCATTTAGGAAGAAAGAGGGCGCTCCATGATTTTCGTGTATCCTTGGCAGGGCCATGCTAATCTTCTCGTATCGCCCCCAAATTTTTGTTGATGTACTGCCGAGAAAGTAATTTGGGGGTTCCCTTGGAATGGGAGGCACCACCCACCATTGTGGTGTAATTCCCCAGTCACTCTATTTCTAGGTTGCAGCCCTTCTAATGGTAAATTCCCACAATAGCAGTGTGGGAAGAAGCAGACAAGCCCAGTGTAGACCAGCCTTTTTGCCATTTCCATTTAAATTTCTCAGAGGGCCACCTTGGCTTATAAAATTCCATATAGATGTCCGCCCAGGGCGGCGCTTGGGCGTGCTGCTACTTGTAAATTTTCCGAGAGGTTTTTTCTTTCCCTCATTCAGGTATACAAACTTCGGGTTAATTTTTCTGGCTGGCACCACTGAGAAGAAATGAGAATGGGACAGGCACCGTGAAATCCTGTTTTTCCCTATAGGAAATGATCAATTTGCGGTAATTTGGGAAAGAAACATTAAACCGTTAAATAAACATTTAATAAGAGAAAATTAGAAGGAAATAAAAATGATAGAAATGATAAAGGTAAACTCTACATCCTCCTTGAAATTAAAGATTAATTAAAAATGGAAAACGGATCCGGGGAAAGCCAACCAGTGCCATCAGTTAATGAACCCATTGTCTTTGAGAAGCTTGGAAAACAAAGAAAACCGGTTTCTTGAAAACCCCCCGTGTCCATCCAAAAAGAACAACTTTTTTCAGCGACCATTCGACCTGTGTTTTAATAAGGAGAGACAACCACTGCCCTCCTTCTCGGACATTAAGAATGTTGTCTGATCGAGACACCCCATCTTTAGCCAAAACGAACACGCCAACTCCGATCCCTGCTGAGAGAGGGAAGGGCAGCTGAATTTTCAAAGCAATGCCGAGAAAAGAAACTGTGTTTTTATAGCGGGAAATACCCATCTCCTAAGGGGAGCAAAGACTGACTTGGTTGCGGTACATTGACGTAGTTCGTAATTTCCCCCAAACCCTCAGAAGGGAGAGGACATCGCTACATCAGAGGAGTCTGTTTAGATCTGATTCTAAAAGGGGCTGCCGCTCTTTCCGTGACTCTGTAACCCCTTTCAAAAAATATCACTTTTCTTTGGGAAAAAAATTTTTAACCGTGGGGGAAAAG
>NW_024385936.1:0-10312 GCF_016835505.1 Polypterus senegalus | reverse complement strand
CTCTTATGATAAAGGTGTATGAGGGTGTGAGATACAAAAAACACAAACCAGTGCAGTGCATTACTGTGTGGTCACTTAGGCACAATAGGCTGCATCAAATTCTTTAGCAACAAATTCTCCTCTGGGTCCGTACTGCCACTCTCAATCTCGATTTAATTGTGCTAACCAGTGCACCCTTTAGAGTTGGTATTCCACATCCCAAGGTGTAAAGTCCTAGGCTTTACAGAAGTGCTCTTCAGCTGAATATTCTTCTTTCTTTATCTTCTCTAGGTCAAAGTTCATAGTTTTATTTTTGTTTGACTACTGTGTCCGTTTTAGCAAGAGTGTCTTTTATCCGCTCCCCCACCCTTACTTTGTCATGACTTGAAGCATATTTTGGGTGCATAGAGTACATAGATTTTTCTTTCCATTTTTTCCTTTATTTTTTTAAGCACAGTGTATTGCCATTATAAGAGTAGCTAAAGGATTGTTTATATGCGGGCTATAAGTTACCATGTCACCCAAACTATTCTATAATACTTCAGTAATTATTTACCGTTCTAATGCTGATCTTTCTAAACATAAAATAGGTCAGCACAATAGCAATTGATTAAAAAAATTCATAATTAAATGTAGAATTACGGTATCTGAGGGTTCCTCTAGAGTGCCTCTTTCTCTTGCACAATTTGGCTCAAAAACTAATCAGCACATTGTCATCTCATACCAGGCTTAGATTTTGAGTTTGGTATTTTCCCATCCAGCCGTTTTAGCTCTAGACCGTCCTCAAGAAATTGTGACACTCAGACACATACCCATCATTGAGATATTGATGTCTTCGGTATCATGGGGACCCTAAAATGTCGAGATCTATCGAAAACCAGAGATTGAAATTTTTGATAAATCTAAAGCTTTCGCTCTTGCCTGTGAGGATGTGGGTTTTGCTCCATCCTTCTGCTTCTCTTCAGGGAGCCCAACACCGTTGATAATATAACTGGATGAGCTGGTCAATAAGGACAACAAACGAAGCAAGGGGAAAGGTGAAAAAGTGCAGAGCTGCTTTTATTACAAAAAACAAACAAAAATCAAAACAGTGTCCAAGTAAAAGTGCAGTGCTTCTGGTCTTCATCTATACTAATAAAAGGCAAAGCCCTCACTGACTGACTGACTGACTGACTGACTCACTCATCACTAATTCTCCAACTTCCCATGTAGGTACAAGGCTGAAATTTGGCAGGCTCACTCCTTATAGATTACTTTCAAAAGTTAGGCAGGTTTCATTTCGAAATTCTATGTGTAACGGTCATAACTGGAACCTACTTACGTACATATATACGGCCATAGCCTGCAGCTCAGTTGCCGTGTGAGACGGAGTTACGTCCCTCATCGTCATGCCTCCCACGTAATTGAGTGCTTGCCCATATAAGGCCATCCGTTAGCATTACACAATTGAGAAGGCAGCAAAAGAATATGAAGCGAGTGACGCATACAAGCATATTCATAAGTGCAGCTACTGCGGAAACAAAGCACGGTGTAAACCTTAAGTTTAAATTAAGTCCATAGACATGCTGCCGCTGGCGTTTGTCATGCCTACAATAAATACGATATTCGCGAGTTACAAGTTTAATGAGAAGACGCAGGGTATAAACGAGACTTTTGATCACTTTGTAATGGAGTTAAAATTGCTGTAACGGAGTTAAAATTGCTGGTGAAGGACATGCTTATGCAAACGAATAGGAAAGCAAGATGTAAAGCTTAAGTTTAAATTAAGTTCATAGACACACTGCCGCTGGCGTTTGTCATGCCTAAGACGAATACAATATTCGCGAGATACAAGTTTACTGAGAGGACGCAGAGTATAAATGAGACTTTTGATCACTTTGTAACGGTGTTAAAATTGCTGGTGAAGGACTGTGCTTATGCAAACGAAGATGAGATGGTCAGGGATAGAATAGTGTTTGGCACAAACTCAGCAAAAGTGTGAGAGAAACTTTTAAGTGCCGGGTCTGAGCTAACATTAAATAAAGCCGTGGACATTGTGAGATCGCACGAGATAGCACAAGCACAGCTGAGAACCTTTGATGCATGTACTCTGAGCGTCTCACGTGAACTGACTGTGAACGCAGTAGGCACACAAAAAGCAAGACCTCCAAATAGCACTGAACAAAAAACGCATTACACAATTGAGAAGGCAGCAAAAGAATATGAAGCGAGTGACGCATACAAGCATATTCATAAGTGCAGGTACTGCGGAAACAAAGCACATGGTGGAAAAAGTCAATGTCCAGCTAAAGGAAGACAGTGTAAAAAATGTGGTAAATTGAACCTCTTCGCTAAAGTTTGCAGGACTGGGAAAGGTAAACCCGTGCATGCAGTGTGTGATGTCTCAGATAAAGAGGAAGACGAGCTCTTTATTGATGCAGTAAGGAAGGAACACCCCTCTGAAGCTGAACAAGCCTTTGTAGACAAACCAATAGGAAAGCAAGGTGTAAAGCTTTAGTTTAAAATCAGTTCATAGACACACTGCCTCTAAATATTTGCAGGCAAATCCACAACTTAATACCTGGAATGCCTGTTAAACATCTTAGATTCACGAGTACCAATTTGGGTAGTGAACACTTCGATGAATGAAACCTGTTATCTTTACAACGGTTGACAAACACGGAATATAACTTGAACACAACACATCCTCCAAATACGAACCTGATTGACAGAAATAATGATGATCAAATCCTTGATGACAGCAACACTCATAACAGTCACAAAACAATTACATTGACAATCATGTTAGGTTATTTTTAAAATGTTTCCTTTTCTTTTTCATAACTTCTTTAACACACTACTTCTCCGCTGCGAAGTGTGGGTATTTTGCTAGTAAATAAATAATCCGTAAAAAGGTAAAATCAGACATTTAAAACAAGGCTAAAATGATGTTAAAATCCTGTAGCAAACATTGGGGAAAACCAGCCAAGCACAGCTCCTTCCCAGTCTCTCCAGCTCACCCAAGGCATGCTCAGCGGGAGAGAATTCAGCCGCCACAGTTCTTACACTACCAACCCCATCTATGAGACCACTCGGGGTCAGTTGTCCTCCCATCTTCCTTCTCGCACTAGTAGTCATCCCTCGGATCCCTAGGGCAGGCTTCTCCATGATCGTACCCACTCTCCCATTCACCGTCCCATGAGCATCGATCCTTCACTCCATCCAGGACCCCTGAACACACACTGACCTCTCTCTTTAAACTGGTTAGCTAGCTAGCTAACTGGCTTGCCCACTCTCACTGCCCCAATGCCAACACTCACTCACTCACTCACTCACTCACTCACTCACTCACTCACTCACTCACTTACTTACTTACTTACTTACTTACTTACTTACTTTCTTTCTTTCCCCCTCCTCTTTGTGCCAGCCTGTTCTTATACGCCTTACATACCTCTGTGGGCGCAGCACTTCAATAAGGCACCGCAGGAAGCTGATTAAGCAATTGAGAGCGATCACACCCTCACATGCAGGTGCGACTCGCCCCAATTACTCCATCAACTCCCTGCCACTGCACAATTGCAGGAGACTTACACAGTGAATATATTATTTAAAAGCCGCCAATCTTTCGTAGCTGTTGACCCGCTACAGCACACTCCCCCAATGAGGATAGGTTATGATAGGGGTGGGCGCAAAGCAAAAATCAATTAATAAATAATAAATTAACTGTCCTTTTTCATATTCAATATAATCTTTTCTTCTTAGTTTTAAAGACCCTTCATAGTCTAGCCCCACCTGATGTGTTCTCTTTATTGAACCCATTTAGTCCATCATGTTTACTTCGTTCTTTCTACTCTGTGCTGTTAACCATCCCACTGTACAGATTGTATACTATGAGTGATAGAGCTTTCAATGTATCAGGCCGACAGTTTTATGGAATACCCTGCCTTTGGAGTTTCGTACTTGTACCTCACTTTCTGTTTTTAAATGTATACCTAAAAATGATCTTTTTAACATTGATTTTTGTTGATTTTGTTAACTATGTGCACATATTGGACTGTTTAATGACATATTTTAAAAATTTTATACTAATTTACAGTGTCCTTGGGTATTTTGAAAGGTGCTTTAAAATAAAATGTATTATTATTATTATTATGTCCTTTTTAATTAAATATATTATTTACTTTTTTACTGCTGCTATTCTGTTTGTAAAATGACTACCAGCAATCAGTTAACCTACCCATTATGTTATATTGCTATATTTACATATTACTTGCATTTACACATTCTGTAAATAAAATATGCTAAATTGTTAAAATGCTTATTCAAATTTATGTTCATATACCTAATATAATTGTAAATTGCTAGTTTTCTTTGTCACCATTTATTAAAAATGGAGGAAGGGGGATGGAACAGGGGTACAGCTTTACCTAGGGCACTAAAAACACTAGAGCTGGCCATGGAGCTGACCTCATTTTTTCTACTTGGTGCTGATTTTAGTTTCATGGCCACTGGTATCTTCCTTAACCTGTTGTGATGTCCAATAAATGAAAAGCTGATAATGAGAAAAGACAGATTCAAGATAGACATCAAGCATACTATATATGATTGTTTATAAAGAAAATGTGGCAGGATTTGTTTATTGATATATTCCAGTCCATGTTGGGTATAGAAAGTTCTGTTTTTGGCCCTCATTTTGATTGAGTTTGACACCCCCATTCTAGAGGAGGCTTTTGGGGGGAAGCTGACCAAATACCAGGGGCTTCTGGAAGATTTCTGGAGACAGTGGTGGAGAGTACACTGCCATCCAGTGGAAGTAGGCTGCAAAGGCATCACTGGCCCCTCTCTCTACAGAGTCTACACCCTGCTGGGCATGAGTGGGCTGCTCAAAGGGACAACCATCAGGACTTAAATGGGGGCAAAAGAAAGAGCTTCCAGGTAGCTATGAATTAAGAGGGGTGAGCCGTGGCTTAATGCTTCTGGGACTCAATTTGGGGCTTGATCAACCATAGCAGGTTCACCTCGGCAAGGGTGTATGATGTTGTGAGACCTGAAACATCCTACGAACCCAGGAAATATCACTGATGATGTGTCCCAGTGCATCAATAGAAAGTATCTTTCTCCTAGATACTCAAGTTCATTTGTCTTCTTGGTGCTCTGTCAGTGGCCACTAGTAATGGTGACGGGGCCAATTCAAGGATCTCACTAAACCATCGTGGGTGATGTGTACAAGGGGCAGCAGCTTTAACAGTGCTAGCTTATGGCCCACACTTACTGGGAATTTCCTGCTTGTGAGAAATGATTGAAATCTCTGGATCCTATCACGAATGGGGTTGAAAGGTTTATACTCCCTTTTGGTACCGGGTAGGCATTCATTGATCCACTCAGTGCAGAGCGTGTGCAGCCCTGTACATATAAGGTTATTGCAGAACAGTTATTGCTCAATCTCACATCGCTGGGTTTATTTTTTTTCAACTCTAGCTGTGAATAGGCAACATTAAACCATGGGTGTCATGCAGTGGGTTACACTTTAGTAATCAGGGGTATGCAACTCTGCAGGAACATAATCTGCATATAGTGAAGATATACTGTACTATGAAAACAATATTTCTCTAGATAAAATGACCATGGAAAAGAGAAAATAAATCTTTAGGAAGACAAAGTTTTTGTACACCATCTGCTTGGCCGATGCTCCGCAGGCCTTAAATGCAGAAGTAGCACTGGTCACCCGTGGAAAATATCGGTGAAAGCTGAGCCTTTTCAACTTTTATTTTCATTTTGATGTCATGACTTATTATTTATTGTGACTTTGTGGATACTTTCTGCTGCAGTTCAGTATTTGGTTTTCAACTTCCATTTTGATCGTTTTTGCTTAGCATTCACTGTGATATTAAAATATGCAGACAAGTAATTGGTTGTTTTTTGCACTCTGGAACAAAACGCCAGTAAAAGATTTGGAGTTTGGAGACATGATTCAGACCTTTTGATGCTTGTCTGTCTGCTCTTGGTTAATGTTTTTTCTTATTCATCTTGTGGTCCATCACCCTGTTACCTTTCGGCCTACCATTTTTCCATCTTGGCAGAAAAAGTTTATTGCAATATTATTTTATATAGTGTGTGTGATGGATGGCCAGGACACCCCTGCACCATATGTTCCAGGGGAGCAAGCATGGGAAACACAATATCTCCCCCTGGAGGCCAGATGGAAGCCTCCCTGGGTTGCAGCAATGCCTTGGACTCCTGCAGGGCTTCATGGGATTTGGAGTTTGCTGCAGCCCTGTTGGGTTCCGCAGGTGCTGTCAGGGGGTACTGCAGCAGGAGCTGCTAGCCCCTTTTGGGCACTGGTTTCGCCACACCCGGAAGTGCAGCCAGATGTCATCATCAATAAAAGGAGCCAGCAACCACCACTCAGCAGCCAGAGTTGGGTGGGTGAGGACGAAGCTTAGAGGAGGAGTGGTGGTGCCGGAAGAGAGAAGTGTGTGGTGTGTTTTGTTGTGCTTATTTGTACGCTTGGGACTGTGTTGTGCCTGTGGGGATTACGGGGAAGACATACACCACAGGTGAAGAAAAATAAAACTTTGTTGGTTTTTATACGTGCCTTTGTGTCCATCTGTGTCAGGTCAGGCACCTATATAGCACCTTTGTTATATGTGTAAAAATAATCTTAAATTAATGATTTACTGTTATCTGAAAAAAAATATTGTAGACAATAATATTCTCAGAAAAACTTTTCCATGTTTTTCAGTACTCAGAAACAAAAGGTGTAGTGGATAAACTTTGTACATTTATCTAATTACTTTAACAGCCAAGCTCAATCAGATCATTTGATGCACTTGCTTTTCATTTCAGTGCTGGATTTGAGAAAGCCTTTTCCTTTGAAGGCATGTGATGAAGACAGGGAAGTGACTTCAGTGGATGCTAATGTGGTTGTCGCAGGAATAATTGTGAGAAGGGTGCTTTAAAAATTCATAACATGACCTTACTGCTTTTGATCATCTACTGTATGCCGCTGATTTTGTGCCATGAAATCCATGATATGGAAAAGCTAGTCAGTCTAAAATAACAAGTCAAGGTCTTTGAAGCCATGTGCTTGTAAAAGGGAAAACTGTTATTTTGATCTTCAGCAGAACATGATTAGTCAGCTTCAGTTTTACTGGAAAACTACAAGTGGGGACTCACATAACAGTAACTATTCTCTTTTTCCTCTTGAGACCAACATGAGCATGTGGATGACCACAGGAAGAATGCCTTGGGCACCAGCAAGGTGTTCCTTGTTTAATCAACAATGCAAAAAGTCTCAAACAATGACAAAAAGATGTGCCAATGGCAACTGCAGGCAGAGCTGCCAGGAGGACTTGTTTCCACAATGTGTTAAGAAACTCCATCTCTGCTGTTTTCATTGATCCAACTCATCACCCACTTCCAGTGGAGCAATAGAATATATAACGCCTGACCCAGAGGATGTGTGGGTGTTGAACAAGAGTCAGGGTAGTGGTCATTCCACTGCATTTCATTTCTCTGCACTGTGGGAAAAGGAGAGGAGATTGTTAGTGCCAGCACCCCCTCTCATTCTGGGATGGTATTGCTCTCCTGAACAGAGTCATGAAGATGATCCCTAGTCACACATGTGTGACACTGTTATATTCACATCCACAACAAGGACACTGTCATTGTAGCCTTTCTATTGGGATTGTGCTCTCTCCCTCATCCTGATTGACCTAACGTGGAAAGGAACTTCGTTCTCAGCCCTCGTGATATAATAACACAGAACATGCAGGCAGAAAAGCACGGTTTAAAAAATTATAATCTTTAAACATTATTCAAATAGATGGTGTCCAGAACTAAAACAAATATGTGGCAATAACAACAACAATAACATGTATTTATATAGCACATTTTCATACAAACAATGTAGCTCAAAGTGCTTTATATGATGAAGAAAGAGAAAAAAGTCAAAATAAATAATAATTAAAATAAGGGAACTCTAATTAACATAGAATAAAAGTAAGGTCCGATGGCCAGGGTGGACAGAAGAAAAAAACAAACAAAAAAAAAAAAAACCCAGAGGGCTGGAGAAAAAATAAAATCTGCAGAGGTTCCAGGCCACGAGATCACCCAGCCTCCTCTAGGCATTTTATCTAAATGACCTCAATCAGTCTTCATTGTATTCAGGGTTCTCATGGAAGAATTTGATGACGATGGTCATGTGGACTTCTGGCCTTTAATCCATCACAGTGCTTTGATCAGGTGGTGGTGGCGCAGATCACCACCACAGAAAACCGGAAAAAGAACATAAGAGAAAGTAGGGGTTAGTACGGATTTTAAATATATGAACACCTTGAATAATAATGATAATTAATTGAAAATATAGAGCATCAGGATTAAACTAAGATGAAGCTATAAGAAAGCCATGTTAGAGTAATGTGTTTTAGCAGTTTTTTAAAGTGCTCCACTGTATTAAATTAAATTTATTAAATTATTAAATAAACATCAATGCAACCTGGTACTGCTAAATACTTAGAGTTTCTTTCACCTTTCTTCTCTCTGATTGGCCCTTTTACTGATCTTATGAAAGTATGATGTGGTCGTCCAGCTTCCAAATCAATTTAGCCTTTTTACAATTAAATTGCTTTCAGAGCTCACATACCTCTGCTATTACAGTCTGGAGGCTATAATGAGGTTTGCTTGTGTAACTTAGAGACTCTCTTGTGCCATCATCCAAAGTTCATAAAACTAAAATCATGTTTCATCTGCATTAGTTCACACTTCTGATTTCATAAATGTGAGCCAACAGTGTAGCATGCTTTTATAACTCAAAAACAGCTTTTCTGTGTAGACTCATAACAGAGCAGAGCACACACACTTGGAGTTGGAGTTTGAGGCCCTGACTAAGTTGGTTGTCTGTTGGCTCACTCACTCACTTCACATTTCATTTCTGTTTGGGTGCCATTTAAGGAAAGAAACAAAGCAAATCAGAGGAATAAGGGGAACAAATCTTAAAAAAACAAATTAATTAAAATGAATTCCCAAGAAGTTAATTAGCAGCAGAAACGGGGCACTCATAAAAAAGGGTTTGAATGAAAACCTGCAGCCACGGTGGTCCTTGAGGACTGGAGTTGGCAACCCCTAATCTATAGGACATTTTCACTTTTTTCATTTAGAATTAAAATATCAGGAAACTAACAAATGTACCCTGATTGAAGGGAGAGACTTTTATTAGTATTTAATTTGTTTTTAATTTTAGTTTAAGATGTGTAGTTGATTATATAAGTTACAATAGCCAGGCAGTTTACTAACGATCACTTTCTTAATGCATTGTTTCCTCTCCTGTAACTCTCTGAATAGACATTTACCCACATGTGCTATTTATATGCTGTCACCTTTTGTTCTGCTTACCCTTGGGCCTCAACTGCCACTCCTCCTATGTACCACAGATGTTTTCATCCATTGTGAAATTTAAGGTATGGTTAACCTCAATTATAACTCTATCGTCTTTTCTTAGCTGTACAGTCGTCAAATCAAAAAAACACTGAAATGCACAAGAAGGGCATGGTCTTTCTCTTTAATTTATTCTTAGAGCTCATTCTTCACCAGCTCTAAGTGTGTGATTTTCATTCTGCAGCAATAGCTTACATTTTATTTGAGCCTCCAGTGGCAATGGCTGCTGACAGGTGTTAGTTACATGTGGTGGAGGACCAAACTCTTCAGCAGTATTTAGAAAGAGTTGGACCCATAAAAGAGGCTTTCTTTGAAGGCAAGGTCAAAAACAGGGTATGTCTCTAAACTGAAGAATAAGATATTCAAACTTAAACAGATGAATTGGATTCAACACTTAACAATGCCCTGTGCTCTTACATGATCCTTATTAAAAACTGCCATCAAACAAAACATCTTGTGAAGAATAATGAAAAACTGCTATTAAGTTGCCAGACATAACAAACTTTTAATGCATGACCAGTACAGTTACAAGGTGCACTCTTAAAAATAAAGGTGTCCAGATGGACTTCCAGAGCAATGCCATAGGTGAACCATTTTGCTCCCCAAAGACCCAATCCCATGAAGGTTCCAGAAAGAACCTTTATTTATTTAGACCCATAACAGGCTCCGTACAGTAAGCATCCATGAATAGATGGGAACAGATTTGTGAAATACCAATGGCTCATGATTTTAAAAGTACTTTTACTGCAAACGTCCAGTAACTCAGGCTGAATCCAGGTTTTCCAAACCTGTTATTGTCATACTAGGTAGCCTGCCATACATGAAAGATTTCAGTTTTATGCTGCTATATATTAGGAAGTTTTTAAAGTACAGCCCAATTTCATATACAAAGAACCCTTCCAAGAGTGAAACAGTGTTC
>NW_024385935.1:0-12509 GCF_016835505.1 Polypterus senegalus | reverse complement strand
TTAATTAACAAATTATTTTTTATTGCTAAGCCGATTCTCATGTCGCAAGAATTCAGCTTTTGCACGCATGTTATAGTCAATTCATACGCTTATACATGAGGCCCTGGTGTTTCAAATGTGATACAAAAAAAATATTCCCAGGTAATATTTTAAACTTTTTTTGAACTTTCAAAAGATCAATAAACAGTTCAATCTTGAAAAATCTGAATTTTCTGACCATTCATATAGCAGGCTTTATTTAACCTCTCATGTGGCACCTTATCAAATGCTTTCTAAAACTCATTGCTAATTATGCAAAAATCAAGATGTCCATGTCTCTGTGTCTGTCCCTCTCGATACTCTTTACATTTATGAAAGGCATATGAAGATCGTAAAGAAAGCATTTACATTTACTAATTTGATTAAATTAGATTAGAGATCTTTATGGTTACATACATTACAGAGCACAGTAAAGTTCTTATGTCACAGTTGTGTGATGTAAAATAAATACAGTAAATAAGAGTAGCAGAAGACAAATAAATTAATAAACAAATAAACAGCATTAATATATAAATACAGTAAAGAAAGATAAAGGGTTGAATAAGTAACGAACCTGTAAAACACACATAAACCAGTTGGTGGGTACAGTACACAGTGCAGAGCATGTAGGATCAGGTCTCCTGGAGCTCAGCGATATTATGGCCAGGGTGATAAGCTGTTACTGAAGTAACAGCTATGGGTATATAGACTAGACTGAACTAGACTAGACTAGACTGGACAATGATCTAGTTTTTGCCTTTCATTGTCAGTACACATAGCAGGAGGAGAAAAATATAATGCTCTTTTTAGAATGTAAAAATGTCAACCAAATAAACCATGGTAGTCTTCTCAAGGCTGGTGCCAGCTCCATGTGCAGTATGTAAGCACCAGGTCAACAAACACAAATCACAAAGATTAATGCATGACTGCAAGCCTGATACAAAGGAAGGAGTTTCAGATTTATGAGGCATTTAGATTAATTCATAGATGTGATCTACATGCTCAGTTGTTAAGGGCTGAACCTTTACTCCTGTACTAGGAACAGTAATTAGCACTTATTTAAACTAGCAGGTATGGGCACATGAAGGTCGGAGCAACATAATAAAATGATAAACTAGACAAAATTAAATGATATTCAGATAAAAATACTGCAGGAGAAAATACATAGCCAGGAAAAGAAATGTAACAGCAACAGAAACAGTCAAATGTCTATATTTAAATGCAAACCTTATTAATAATAAGATTACAGAATTAAAGCTTGATTCAATATGAAGTATTAGAATTATGGCTAAAAGCAATTTACTGAGCCGAATTCCAACTGAAAAGACTGGAGTTGAATAAAAAAGACAAAAGATATATGCTAGTATTATAGAAAATGAAAATACTCTAGTATTAACACTACAAAATTGATTGAAGTATTTAAAAAATATATAGTGTTGGCAAAATGTCAAGAACCTAGTAGAATATGAATGCTTACATTATATCAACATTTAATAAAGAACATAAAAACACATAGATGTGTCATCTTTCACATGTTTGATTTGGTGACTTACATTTGTGGCCATTGGTTCTATAAGATTCCCCAGTCTTTTGCTCATTTATTTTAAATGAGACTTTGTATTTTGGTTCCTATATCAAACAAATCTTGCATTTGAGGACTGTATATTCTTTCTCTCTGTGGATTGGTTTTTCAATTATAATTTTTTGTAGGTGTCACAGGGGTCACTTCTTGTTCTTTGTTGAAATGGGAAGTGAGCAGCACATGTGATAAAATTACAAATTAGTGTAAATATGCTGTGCTGGGCTGGCGCCCTGCCCAGGGTTTGTTTCCTGCCTTGTGCCTTGTGTTGGCTGGGATTGGCTCCAGCAGACACCCATGACCCTGTAGTTAGGATGTAGCAGGTTGGATGGATGGAAGAATGTAAATATGTCTATTTAGTGTAATAAAATTCACCCCAGACTACCGCTCAAATTCATTTTTGCTTTATTTTGTTTTTCACAAGTTTAAATTAAGCAGAAGGATAAAAAAAATAAATATAAACTGGCAGAATCGGTGCTGCAGGGTCATACTGGAATGGCAGGTATTCAGTAGGCATCTGTGATTGCTATGAATGGAAATGGATAGTATAAGGATTCTCATGAGTAACTTGGTAGGTGACACATGCATGAGAAGGGGGTAATATCAGGCAGTTATCTAAAAAGGTGGTTTAGACCAATAGGTAGTGGGACAGTAAAATGCAGTGCAGTAAAATGGATGCAGTCAGGAGACCATAGTGATGGATAAGATGTTAACAAAGTAAACATGGAATGCAGTCAGGATTGCAGACAGTGGTACAGGTAGCTAGTGCCTATGAGAGTATCCCATGGTATCTTATTTAGCTTGAGAAATAGTATAATTTAAACAGTATAAACCAGTATATTTTCCAATATTTCCATCTGACAGCTCTACAACAAAATGCAAGAAGAATTGCAAAAGACGTGGCTATAGTAGATTGTCGAAGCAACAGATGTTTAGTCCAGCATCAATATGCCACCTTGTATTTTGATCACTGCACATTACATTAAAGATTGGAGCTTAATACCTACAAACCATATGGCCAAAATTCCAGATGAGTGGATACAACAGATAAAGGTGCCAAAATTATTACTGTAGACCACAAAAAGGTTTAACTCCTAGCAATCTAACTCCTAATTCAAATCAACACTTCCAGGTTAAAAATGGGGCTTAAGGCAATGGTTCTCATCCTGTGGGTAGCCCCCCTAGGGGATGGCAAGTAACAAGGGGACGCAAAGATATGAAAAAAGAAACAAAAATCGAAAATATAAAAAATACATTTATTGAAACCAAATCAAATTAACTTAAATTGCATTCTGATACTAGAAAAATAAATACAGAGTTAGATAAATGTCGATGAAAGCTAAGTAGGTATAATAAAATATGCATCTATGATATATCATTAATTAAAAAAGAACAAATTGGTATTAGTGGGCTCCTTTCCAAAAAACCTTAGGTGGGCGCGATTAAAACTGTTATGAAAACTCAGGTTGCAGATACTTAAAAGTTAAAAAATGCTGGCTTAAAAGCTTATTAAAAGTTCAAATTCCAAAATATGTCCAGAACACAGGAGGAAATCCATAAACTTTTGGTACAAAGGACACAGAAAAACAAAGTTCTTTAACATTTAAATATTTCTTGATAAATCTGGGAAAAGGCCTAAAAAGGCAAGGCAAGAAAAAGGATAAAAAATGAATAGACACATTATAAATTAAACAAATTCAATAAAACATAAACCAAAAAGAGAACTTTAAAGACAAGTAAGGGTAAAGTTAGTAGATCCAGCAGAGAAACACCAAATCGAGAAACTACTATATAAAGCCAAAATGCAATGCTGAAGCTGCAGTATAAGCTGCTGCTTCAATGTTTGTACAACTATAATAATCATCCACCTGCATTTACAGGCTTCACATAAAAGGAGCAATGCAAATAAAACAAAGCAGATGAATAAATACAGAGTAGAATATGAACAGCACAATAAATAAAACAATATTCAATATATAGCAAATAAAAAAAAACAATTTTCAACTTTAAATGATAACAAAATAAATACATAAAAAGAAAGTGCATCTAATATAGGGATAAAACTCTGGCTAATCTGTAACACTCTGCTTATGCATAACAAAGCCAAAATAACTTTTACATGGCAGTGAAATAAAGTGATCCCCCTTTATACACCAAATTTATTTTGCTGTGGATTCATTGTCTTTTATTTAAAATACTGTCTGATCTACTAGAATGCTATGAGAAGAGAAATACAGATATTGAGAGATAGATACTGATACAGTGCATTGCCAAACTCACCATATGACAAACCACCTCAGGATCCCAAATTATGAACTAAGTGCAGCTGTGCAACGGGTGACACCTCAGCACCACACTAATTTGAATGAAGTGGAGCAGTGTGAGGTTTTTTACAGTGGTTGGAGTGCCAATCCTTCCACCAACCCCCAGGTTTTCTCCAAGTTGGAGGATCTCCTTGCAGGGCTAATGCAGGTTAATGTCATACCCAATTTGGAGCAATTACAGGTTAAAGGCCTTGCTCAAGGGCCCAACAGAGTGGAATCACTTGTGGCACTTAACAGGATTCAAACTGGCAACCTTTCTATTGCCAGTGCAGATCCCTAGCCTCAAAGTATCCACTCCGAATAGTAAAATATGTCAATATTCAAGTGAGCAAAGTCATTGGTTTCCAAACACATTGTCGGTCTGAAGGTTGTAACCATTTTAAACTTGTGTAGATTAAGTATAATTCCTTAAAAGGCAGCAAATTGCTCTTTTGACGATGTATGGGAACAAGCAAAGTTCTCTAAGTTCTGCAGTATTTCATATGAACTGCACTTATACAAATGATACCTTGCAGTAACATACATGTAAAGATGTTAAGATGAATTTAAAATATACACAGTTAGATCCAAGACATTTTGATCACAGCTTATGCAGTGATCATTTGTTCATGCAATGCAATAACACAGCTTTACTCTCAGAACCTATGCATAAGGTACTTGTCAGGAGGCTGTGCAGTAGGTATTTTTAAAAAATAAAATGGAATAAATACAAGTAGAATGGATAGATAGGCCCCCATGTTGTGTTAAGTCATAACAAATCACAAAATATATCACTAGTGATGAGCGAATCCACTCTAAATTCACTTTGCCGCCGTGTTCAGTGAAATCCTGGAAATGTTTGGGAACTCAGCCAAACGCATTAAAGTCAGTAGGGAAGGAGAAACTAAACAAGTATTGAGTTATAATAGAGCATAGGTCTTTTAAGTTTCCCCGAAGGTTAGGGAAACATCTTCAACTGCGAGAACCAAGTGTTGTGGTTAAATATATGACCTGAGCTGAGAGGCAACAGTACTTAACACCCATGCCTCCCTAAGATAAAATTAACAGTAACCCGACATTTGGCGCATAGACATATGAGTAGCAAAATAAAATAGCGCTGGATTAAAACAAAGAAAGGCCAAAATCGCGACCCAAAAATAGCTAAGTTTCATTAAATATAAATTACTAGTTTAAAGCATATATAATAATGTTTATTTTAGAAGTCAATATTATGAGACTGAGCACGCAGATAGCCCTTAAGATCACGCCCTGTATATGTAGGGAAGAATTGCAGCAAGACGTCTTGATAGTTGAGCCGCATTTAGACTTGCTGGCCGCCTGACTGCTGGTAATTCCGCTTTGTATATGATCGTTATGCCAACCCTCGACTGAGTTGTTTGTTTGGCGGCATGCCATCAGCACGCCACGCAGATAGTCCTTAAGATCATGCCCTGCATATGTAGGAAGAATTGCAGCAAGATGTCTTGATAGTTGAGTGTATTTAGACTTGCTGGCTGCCTGAATGCTGGGTAATTCCGCTTTGTATAAGAGGCCACATGCCAACCCTCGACTGAGTTATTTGTTCACGGCATGCCATCAGCAGTTATAACAGTTATACTCTAGCACATAATGTGTATATAATGTGCATGTACACATCCCACTCTCTTGATTTTGTCGGTGCACATTTGTTGAAAAACCAGTTAGCAAGTTTGTCGGCACTCATTGGTCTATCGCGCTTTTGTCTCAGCTCATATGTCAATCGTGGCTTTTGTCGGTGAACCAAAATTAACAGAATTAAAAATCAGAACAGTAAAATTTGTTGCAGACAGCATAAATTCATTAAGGCTTGCCCCCCACCGATTCAATGGCAGGTGCTCACTGTTACATTTATGGGTTCCTCCCCTGGCTGCGGTTGACATTCCTGGTATCTATCTTTTTTGTTCATTTTTTGATTCTTTATCTATGCTCATATCGTTACCTTTGCTATTGATTTACATTTTATGTTTTTTTTTTATTTGTTTTGTGTATAATGTTATTTCAATGTCTCCATGGTGATGCTACCTCAACCATATATAGCTGAAGAAACAAGTACATATTTCATTTATTAATACTTCAAAATATTTTGTGGAGCTCAAAATTAATGGATTTGTTGTGAAGAAAAGACCCTGTCAAAATCAAATCTGTCACAGGTGCTGACTGTGCTCTCCTGTGGCTTCAATTGACTAAAGGGGCTGTTTTTCATATTCTTCACTTAGTGCAAACTTGAGTTCAAGTCTGAATAATGAGTTACCTAAGTTAAAAAAAAGATCAGGAGCAATATATTTATAACCTAAACTGACAAAATAATTTTGAGAGATACTGTGGAAGGTCATTTGACACTTAGAACTGCCATCAAAATGCAATGACTAATTTGTAGAAGGCAGCTCACTTCTGTTGTTGCCACTTGAAGTTTATGAATCCTGCCATTGTAGTGAGAAGTAACATGACACCTTTTATTGGTTAACAAAAAGATTACAATATGCAAGCTTTGAGGCAACTCAAGCCCCTTCTTCACTAAGTACACTAAATATTATTGGGCACAATCGTTTAAAATGTATTGATCATCAGCAAACATGTATTTCGCCTGACAGTTCTGACTAGTTTATGAAATCTGGTTATGCTATGTGTAACTCAAACATAGCTTGATGAATAAGAATTTGAAATGCGCCATTCACCCATTACATTTCAAAGCAGGTAAGCTAACATGCGGTGGAAATGGAAACGGAAGCTATGGAGCATGATTCAAAACACTTTGCTGACATGTGCACTGGGAATGAAGCGCATTTCAAAACACTGAGCTGACATGTGCTTTGGGATTGGAAGCGTGGAGCATGGTTTGAAACACTGAGCTGAAGTACATAGGTAACGCTATGCGTTGTACATTGTTGTGAGTCTACCAAACATCTGACACTTAACACTAGAATTACCAGAGCCTACTTAAAAACTCTCGAGATCCGCCCCACCTTAAATCGTTTCTTAAATCCCTTCACCCCTCTCCGCCAGCTTCCTTTGTCCTCTAAATGTGCTGATAAACTCAGGCTTCAAGCAGCTGGCTATTCCGAACCCCACCTGACTTAGAAGCAGAATAAACTTCTCCCAGCTCATGCCTTGATTGATTTTCTGGGAGTGAAGTGGAGTTTTAGAGTGGAAATAATAGATTGTTGTTTGGAACACACGCATTTCATGTCTGTTCCGCTTCTACTGTAATCTGTGTAAACACATTGTTAAAACAGAAATCGCTTTTTTATATTCTAGTAGTAGATGACAAAATGTAGGCACAAACTATATAATGTATGAAGCCTGAAGTCCAAATATGAAAAGAAACACTTTCAGAAAAGGTACAAATCTAACACAACAATTGCGCTTTTATTCAAAAAATATAACTGCAGAAACAAAAAGCGCCTTAACAAGCTACATTGACAGCTATTCATTATTACTGCCTCTGTGGTGTAATAGAATCAGCTACTGACTCAGGAATCAAGAGGGCACTAGTTTAATCCTAAACCTCTCCGCTTTGAGAAGTAAACTGCTCTTAGTCTTACTATTTTAGAATAAAACATACATTTGATTTCAGTCTGTAACAGCCGTGTAATTCTAAGCATACTTTGTAAAGGTTAGCTTTGGTTTTTATGGTTTTTTAGTCAGTTTTATTATCTCAGCCACGTTCACAAGCCCAAACTCACCCCCACCCCTGCATCTTGACACTGCTGTTTTCTACATAGACGCTGTATAACAGAGGTAAACTCAGCTCCCTTCTACATCGGAGCAAGAATGCACATACCATTGCTTGTATACTAAAGTGTCAGCAGGCACTTTTCGTATGCCACACATTTTTGAGCATGCCCTCTGCACACCACTTGTGACTTTAGGCTTTAGGAAGTAAGTAAATAAATAAAGGTAAATCGTGTCATAAAATGATTTCTTCAAAAGCGTCACATTTATTTGTCTTCTTCTTTTTTAAAATGTGCATTGATCACTGCCAGCATGGCGTGTAGCACACAGTATCTGGCACCTGTGTAGTTCTTGCGCGCTGACCAGCTGCACACAATAAGAGACAAATATACAGTCTGACTGAGAGAATCAGACTGAAAAAAGCAAACATTTAGAAATGCCATACTTTTACAGTTGATCTGAAAGTTGTTCGTTTTCAAATAATATTGCATTAGTGCAACAATATTTTCTGATTGGTACTATTCAGGTGGCTAAAATGATTTCTTCTCAAAACGCCACATATATTTGTCTTTTCTTTTTAAAAAATGTGTGTTGATCAACGCAAGCATGTTGTAGCACACAGCATCTGGCCACCTGCATGTTCTTGCACGCACTGAATAAGTGCACTGAAAAAGAAACAAATATACAGTCTGATTGAGAGAATCAGACTGAAAAAAAGCAAACATTTAGAAATGCCATACTTTTACAGCTGATCTGACACTGTTCGTTTTCAAATAATGTTGCATTAGTGCAACAATGTTTTCTGATTGGTACTGTTCAGGTCATAAAATGATTTCTTTAAAATGTGACATGTATTTGTCTCCTTCTTTTTATTCCGCTGTTCTTGACATCGCACTAGAAGGCGTGAGCTTATTCAGTGCGGCAGGAGCATGCAGGTCGCCGGTTGCTTGTACTATCACAAGCTTTTTAAAATGTCGTTGATCACCGCCAGCATTTTTGTATGTAATAGCTGACAAGTTAAATCGTAAGAACATGATTTTAGTAACTTTTGTGTTAAGGATGTCAAACTATTTAACAACTAAATGAGAACAGTTTCAAGCCTTCAAAATGTATAGTCATTAAAATTTCCTTTTTCATATGCATTTTGTTACCAGTTGTAAGGTACTTTAAGGTTATTTTAACACATTGATAAACAGGACAGCATGTTAATTATATGGGTTCATCTTTGGGTAAAAGTGATATATAATTGTAATTATTAATAATGCTTGGTTTCAGGAGCAACATGAGTGGAACGAAAAGGTCCTGGCAGCAAGTGAAGAATGCGTCATTATTGGCATACGCTCCTGCTGCAGTATTGCCACATTATGCAAAACTGCACAGGCTACTACAATGTCACACGTTCTGTCTGGTGTAACTCTGAGATGCCGCAGGCAGTTAAACCTGGATTTTAACTGTCCAAATGTTGTTTCAATGCGTGCCCTTGTCTTACAATGGGCATGGTTGAAATGTCTTTTTGCTTGTGTTGCAGGATCTGTATATGGTGTGAGAAGAAACGGTAGACATGGGTATCCTCTATCACCAAGCAGCACACCAGGAAAAATTCCTATAATGGAAAGTAAACACATTAGACTGTAGTATAATAAACTATAGTATATTTGTGACTTTTAGTTGACTTGCCTTGTCTGAGGCTTTGAGCCAGTGAAGACTCCGAAAAAATTTTGGCATCATGTACTGATCCTGGCCATTTTGCCACAATGTTTGAAATTAGATGTTCAGCAGTGCATACCATCCTGAAACATTTTAGGAAATGGTAATGACTACATTGCTAATGTTGGATGACTACACTTTCACCTCTTGTATATAAATGTGAGATATTATCAGTACTTACCTGTACATTAATACTGTGATATGATTTGCGGTTTATGTAATCAGGCTCTGTTGGACCTGCTGAGCCTTTATCCTCACGTGTGTACAGTCAATGGCCCCAATGACGTTAGGAAAGCCTGACAAATTAAATTCAGTTACTTATCAGGTAATGATTTATGTGCTGTAAATGAGTAGATGTTTAAAGATTAAGCACCTTTAATTCCAAAGAAAGTTTCCTTAATGCAAAAATTCCTCGGTGGTCAGGAAGGTAATGAATATATTTAAAAGGACTTTAATGCAACGCAAACCTTCCTGATTTCACGGCACATGTAGCTTTGCTAAATGTTCAGCATCCCCAACTGTACAGAAATGAAACACTGGCAAAATAACGCATGCGATACACAAAGACTTGCAACCGGAAGGGCTTTAGGCACGTGTGTTTTTAGAAATGTAAGGTTCAATAACTGACACAAATATGCAATACTGTGTCTACTAAATCTATAGCCTCGTATAAATAATCATCCGAAAATGCAACGGATCTATCCTGGGCCAAGTAATTGTGGAACCTGTTGCCTTAAAGCTCTACGAATGAGCCTCGCCCCTCATCAACTGGATTATAAATAAATGGGCACGCCATGGTTATTCATATAAAAGCCTTCAATGCACTCCTTGTCATTTTATACTTTCTAAGTAATTAGAATCGCTTCATGTAATCTGTATTAATTTTATATTGGAGGGTCGATGTGTGCGAAAGAGGAGAGAACAGCAGCAGAATAATCCCAGCCCCGAGAATGTCGTGCTGTGACATCACATGGCTTGTCCAATCATATTCATCAAGCTAAACTAAGCTTCACAACTAACCTGCCACGGAGCAGGCTTGTCCAAGAGCATATGTTGACATAGTAATTAAGCGGAGCTTCAGGTTAGCCTCGTTCGTGGAACCGAATTTGGAGAAATTAAGCCGGGATTATCGAAATAAGCCTGGATTTTGAGGTTAGCTCGCTTCGTGGAACAGCCCTCTGATCTGACTCTAAGTAATAGCGCCAGCATAAATTCAAACCCGATCTGACGCTGCTCGTTTTCAAATAATATTGCATTTGTGCAATGATGTTTTCACATATATTGTCTCTTTCTTTCAGGTGTGTAATAGAAACCACAGCATAGAGAGAAGTGTGTACAACGCTTCTTACAGGAAAAGGCGATGGAAAAAGAAAAGATGATGCAGCATCAACAGACTTCAGTCTTTATTTACCTTGAGTTACCTTTATTTATTTACTCACTTCCTACAGTGTAAAGGCACATGTAAAATGCAGAGCTTCCCATATACATATACAAAGTACAGTGATGGCAAATGTGCGTTGTGCATTCTTGCTCTGACACTAGATCTGCAGTGTATCACGATACATTCTCTTACCAATGGTAGCAAAATGAAGTGTCTGCATGCACTTTTTGTGGCATTACACATGTATTTTTTGAGAATGTCCGTGCCACATAAATAGCATTCGAGCTATAGCGCATCTCCAATAAATAACATTTGAGCTATAGCTCGTCTCCAAATAAATAATATTTGAGATGTAGCGCATCTTTATGTGATCCAATTTTTCACATAAAGACATTCTATAGCTCGAATGTTATTTATTTGGATCACATAAAGACGGGCTATAACTCGAATGTTATTTATTTGCCACGGACATGCTAAAAATACACGTGTAATGCCACAAAAAGTGCATGCAGACACTTCATTTCGCTAGCATTGGTAAAAGAATGTATCGTGATACACTGCAGAGCTATAGCGCGTCTTTATGTGAAAACAGCAGTGTCAGATCTGGCGCTTAGGGAAGGATCCTGAACGCGACTGAGAGAATGAAAAGTGAATAAAAAAAAAAACAAAGCTAACCATTACAAGTATCATAAATTACACCAGCTGTTACAGACTAAAAATCAAATGTATGTTTTTATTCTAAAATAGTAAGAATTAGATCAGTTCACTTCTCAAAATGGAGCTATCAAACTCATGACCTTTTGATTCTCAGTCAGCAGCTGATACCATCACGCCACCGCGCCAGTTATACTGAATATTTGTCAGAATGGCCTGCTAAGGTGGCTTTTTTTTCTGCAGTTACACTTTAGAATAAAAGCGCATTTGTTCTGTTATATTTGTACCTTTTGTGAAAGTGTTTCTTTCATATTTGGACTTCAGGCTTCATACTTTATATAGTTTATGTCTACATTTTGTCATTTACTACTAGAATATGAAAAACGTTTCTGTTTTAAAAATGTGTTTACACTGATTACTGTAGAAACGAAACACACATGAAATGCGGTGTTCCAAATAAGGATCTATTATTTCCACTCTAAAACTCCGCTTCACTCCCAGAAAATCAATCAAGGCATGAGTTGGGAGAAGTTTGTGCACGTTCTAAGTTGGTGGGGGGATGGAATAGCCGGCTGCTTGCAGCCTGATTTTATCAGCACATTTAGATGACAAAAGACGCTGTTAGAGAGCTGTGAATAATTTTAAGAAGTATTTAAGGTGGGACGGATCTACAAGTTTTTTCGTAGGCTCTGGTAATTCTAGTGTAAACCCTCTAGTGATATTTTCTTATTTGTATTAACATTACACACTTCAGTTGATATAGTTCATTGACAGGTTCAAATAACAATTCAGGTAGTTTCTGTCAAATTATTATTGTTATTGCAGCTTGCTGTGATTTCCTTTGTCTGATACATAGTGGCAAAGATATATTATATTATTACATATTATATTACATATATTAAAAGCTTCCTGTAAAATATATTTAACTTCATGTTGTAGGGTTTGGAGACACTGGTGTCATACTTAATTTATATGGTAGAAAATATAACAAAACTACTGTCCAGCATGCTTAATTGTGTGCTTTCATTTCTGATTGATATACAACACTTCCCTTTTAGGACAAATCACTGTAAATAGTGTGGATGCTGAAGTCAAGGACAACAGAAGGCGGACACCAATTAAAAATAAAAGCAATTTCTTTATCCTTGGTGGCAGA
>NW_024385934.1:0-25000 GCF_016835505.1 Polypterus senegalus | reverse complement strand
ACTGTTTTAAGCAATACCAACTGACAGTAGAGATAAATCACCTTTTAATAATTGTAAGCTTCTTTGCAACATTACCCATCACAAAGTTCTGCAGAATGTTTCACAACTAAGGAATGCTGTGCTACATTACCCTATGTCAGTAAATAAACATGTAAACGGTGTTTACCATCACCACCACTACACATCTCATAATTGACAGAATGTATTACTAATGTAAGTTATACCCAAAAAACATTAGAACATTTAATCAGTATAAAAGCAAGCCAGATTAGGTCTCCCCTTTGTGTTCTGTAGCAGAATGGAAACTTTTCTACAGTGTAAGAAGTGTGTAACATGCAGTGAGACGGGGAAGTGCTCCAGTCCTGTGCAGCCTTCTTAGGTTGTCTCACCCTAGTGACGCCCAGTTTGAGACCTCAAAACAGGACTTCTTTCATTGTATCTAAATGACCAGATGCCATGAACACGTTTGTAGATAATAACTATTATAAAACAAACTCTCCCTGAATCCAACTTCTTAAAAACTCAAGCCAGAGAGACCGTTTCTCTTGCCTTAGGTATTTAAGAAGCCCACTATAGGGCATCATTCTGTTTGAATGTAACATCCTCAAGCTAAGTGAGTAATTCCATAAAATGGGCTATTGATGTTTAGTTTATACTGAATGCCAGTACACTGCATTTATTAACAACAGCACTGACAGAGAGACATGAGATGAACGTACATTAAAATATCTGCTCATTAACAAGAATGATCCATGCAAAAGTGATATATATATTTTATAAAAATGCATTACATGTGAAGAGTCTTCCTGTTTTTGCATTACGTTTATTTTCAGTTATTTATTTAACAATATCTTACTAAAAGTGCATGTGTTTTATCCACTGTGATCATATGACTGAATGGCTTGAAGTCTGAATTTTGGGACACAAATAACGAGATTTTTCATGGACATTTTTGATAATGTTTGCTGTTGTCCAGCGTTTTTTCACCATTAGATCCTATTCTATCAGAAACTTTGTTATGATCATTCTACAGAAAAACATGAGGCTGAAAATTTTCTCGCCCATCACTACAAACTACCTGGGGTCAATAATATAAAAAAAACACATTTTTGGGTGGAGTATTCTTTTTATGCAATGAAACAGGATAAACACTTCTACTCAGTTTCCTTTGAATTATTCGATCCTCATTATACAGGTTTAGACTGCAAAATACAATATGTAATCAAATGTTACTGTGAGGATTGATCCAAGTAGAAGTGCACTGTAAATGTTTGAGGTCAAGATCCAAATTTTACTCCCCGTCAATGTAGCATGGATCTAGATCTGTCTGATATGGGCATACTTCATTCTTCCTGAATGGAAGCATAAATCCCTGCTTTATATTCGACAAATAAATCCTGCATGTACATATACAAAATAATACATAGTGACAGTGTATCTGCAGAAATATAAATATGTACTAATGGGTCTGTAGTGAGAAGGCATATATTAAAAATTAACACATTCAGCTTAGTTTTTAAAGTGAACATTTCTCAGATGAAAATCATGTGCCTAAGTTCATAAAAAAATAAAAATATGCGTTACAATGAATTATTTAAATATATGAAGTCTGTGTGTATTTTTGCCTTTCTTTTTATCATGTGTTTGCTGTTAAATATATTGTAAGGGCCTTTAGTTAAAAACTAAAGCCCAAATAGACACTAGAGCTATTTATAAAACTCTTTAGTTTGATTGGATAGCAGCTTCATATTTTTATGCCTTCTAGGAAGACGTTATCATTTGGTGAAAAATCATAAATACAGTAAACAGAAAATAGAGCTTCACTAACTTTTGCAGTTGCATCTACAATATGTATGAAAGAATAAATAACTTAAGAACTTTTGAGCCTATCCTGGCCACTCTGGGCCCAAAATGGAAAAAACCCTGAACCAGAGCATCAGACTAAAAGCAGGCCACACAATAAAAACACCCACGCTCACTCATGCAAGTTAATATTTGCATCAATCATAACCTGCACTAACCTGTATAAGGGGATGTTAGAGTTGGAATATATAATTTATTTTGGAGCATAACCAAAATTGGGAACAGTATGGTTTAAGTGTAGGATATTACCAAAACGGGACCTAGCAATCCAGGTGCTTGAAATCTGTGCATTTTAGAGAAGAATGTGTGTGCTCTATAAACAATGATTAGGGCATGTTTAGCACAGAATGAATGAGATTATATTTTATAAGTGGTTGAATTTCATTGCTTTTCTGAAATTTGTTACCTTTTTTATTGTCTGTAAGTAGCATGATTGCTGTGCTTCTTCCTCCCCAACAAACTGCAACTGTGGGAAAAGCACAAGAGCATGTACATCACAAGTTCTTTCGCCAGAAAGCAACGTACACATAGCAAGAGTATGTACTGTATGTACTTGTGAAGTTTTTAAAGGAAAAACACAAACACATTTTCAGCAACTTTAAACTAAATCTGGAAGAATGAATATAGAAATCCATTTTTAAACAACATAGTGAGGTATTTCAGTGTGCAGAAGAAAATATATTACCTCAAATGTAGCTTACCTGGAACAGAATAAATACACTTGTAATAATTTCATTTGAATGTAAATTGCTTCTCAGTAACATGCTGTACTCCAGCAGTGAAAAGTCATCTCTGTGATAAATACAGAGCTGCTGATCATATTTGTCTTTTGTAGTGCCCACTGTAATATAAAAGTGTATATATGTTGTACACATTTAAAATTAATGTGTTTTGTACAAAGCATGTTGAATATCAATCATATAAAAGACAACAGAACACCTTAAGCTGTTTTTTGTGACGTCATGTTATAAGTGATATTAAACTCCTTCAAAGATCCTTCCCTAGTCACTATATATTACATTTCACTGTGTTCTTTTAGAAACCTGTGAAACAAAAATTAATTTAATGCCTAAAATTACAATGCATAAAAATTGAAATATTAAACCGTGCTAATAAAAAGACTGAGAAGTAATGTGAATGTCAAACATGCAGTTTTAAAAGAGAAACGGGTGTCTTGCTTAGTGTTTACAGTAAATGATTACTAGAAGGAAGCTTTGAAAAGTTTGAGACTATGTGGTTCAAAGGTTGTCCGCATGTACTGTTTTTTTACTGTGTTTTTTTTTTTTTCTTTCTGCTATGCCCACAGCCACTGTTACATCCTGCACGATCAGCAACTCCCCATGCTTGATTGCATACAGCAGGTGGCCTCCAGTCGGCTGATGGCATGTAACTTAATGAGCAACAAAAAATTTTTGGTCAGACCATCTGCTGGGAGTGCTTTGAATTGCGTAACTCATCCTGCAGGTGGCAGCTTTGACACCTGCCATTTCAGACTGTTGGCTGAATTGCTCACAAAATATGTTTTATTCAATGTTTTTCATCCAAAATACAGACAATTTAGGTTGACTAGCCCTGTGTGAGTTATGTGTGTTTCAATGAATGCTTCGATCAGGTTTTTTAAGGTCCTATATTAAAGTATATTTTTATAATTAAACTATAGACCACAGGTGTTAACTGTTTATTTTTTATTAAAAAAATGAAATTCTGTAGGCTTAATGTTCAGTGACCATAAAAATACTAAAATAAATAAACTTTTCTTAAAATACATACTAATAAAATATGTAAAAAATGTGTCTATAATGCATATGGCATAAAAGAAAATAAAATGATTTTCATTGATTACAAGCAATCATATTGTTTCATTTTTTTCTGTAATGTACCTATTTGAAGCAAAGCTTAATTTAAAAGAAAGTAGTTTTCACCATTCTCTCTCTCTCTCTTAATATATATATTTTCCACACAATCAATTAATTGACATTGGCAATTAAATACTGCTTAAATGTAAATATACATGCACTTATAGGTTGTAATCATTTTAACTCATTAATTGCACTACAACTTTTTTTGCTGTTAAAATACACTTTTACTGTATTTATACAGGTGTTTTTTTTTGGCTAGACATTCGTAATTCTTGAGGTGGCGTTATAAATACGGATTGCCATTTAATTGTGTAGTACTTGTTTCTTACTAAAACTGTGTATGACACACAGCAATAAATAATCAACACAGTACATATCTTTTAAAAAGCCTCAAATGTATCAAATGTTCATAAGTTGTTTATCAAGAAGACATGATGCTAACATGCTTAACAAGTAAAAGATACATTTGCTATTCTGCTAACAAGCCTACTGTTTATTAAGCAGCAATTTTAAATTCGTTATGTACTTAAAACAAGCACACAGTCCAAAATGAAACTGAAAAATTTGTCTGAATTTATTAAATTAGCTTTTCCTGCCGTTTGTCTAACTGCACAGGAGGACAACTCCAATTCCTTTTCCTCAATAGGCTATATGCACACAGTAGTGCTGACATCCTTCCGGTGAAATTTGAGCATGTTCAGTCTCCTCCTTTCTCTATACTGCAGCTGTGATTTTTGTTTAGTGGCAAGAATGTCTATGTAAAAGAAATTTAAGTTTCAATGTACAATGCTGAAATCAGTTGTGTACTTTTATGTTCAGCTTGGAGTAAGTACAGCAAGGTATTTGCTTTTCATACATTTCGCTCTGATGCAGAAACCAGTCTAAATGGATTGTTGCTATCCGGAGAAAGAGCTTTATGGTTAGGCCCCACACCTGAATTTGTAGCTAGGATCTTAAAAAAGAGGATTTTTGCAAGCCACGGTCACAGGGTGGTGACTGTTGAAGAAGGGAGGATTCCTGTGTTGTTACACTTTCAAAACCAGGGCTTTGTCAGAGGAAAAAATGACCAATGGAGGATGATAAAATCCTCCCAAACCATGACTACACTTTTTTACACTATTAGATTATTTGATTCAAGGAAACTTGACGAACAAGAACCTGTCTCATGAATGAGCCTGCACTGAACCTGCAGGATTACCTACACACAAACTGAGACTTTTTGGCTTTTCCTCAATGATCTGTATCACTGAGCCCTAATAGTACCTCTCATTTCTCTGAATCTTTGTTTGAAACCTTCATAATGGTAGATATAGCTTGAAACATATAGTTTGAAACACTTCTCCTTTTTAGCTCCTGACGTGTGGCATAAAGTTTGAATAATGTAACTTGTGTTGTCTACCATAAGTCTGGGTACATCTTGAAGTGATCGGGTGCAAAACATCATAGTTAGTCTGTTTTGGTACTGGCGCCGGAGGTAAGGTTAGCAGGCTTATGTGGAATCCGGAAGAGAGTGTGCATATAATCAGTTGAGTTTATTACTCCATTTTCTTTAAAGGCAAATATTCCAATTGCCTCTAGCTCTCTGCTATATGGAAGAGTCCAACAAGCTTCCACTTACTGCTCTTTGTTTATGCCGTAGGAAGTTTGCTGCATAAAAAAAAAGAGATGTCGCTGGCTCGAATACTGTAATACTTTGCGTAAAGGAGCGCTGTAACTAAATTTCTGTACAGCTTAGAAAAGTAGGGGCTGAAACAATCGGCTTTAGTAATCAACTAATTTACCAATTATAGATTGAGTGTTTTTTTTTAGTGAAAATTGGACGATCGATTGGAGCATCCCGACTGGTAACCCTGGTCAGTTCTTGCCTTGGCTCTGAAAATTGGATGATCGATTGGAGCATCCCTACTGGTAACCCTGGTCAGTTTTTGCCTTGGCTTTGATATTACCAGGATAAGTTCCAAGTGACGCGGTGCCATGATAAACATGGTTAAAAACCATGCTATTAAAGATTAAACACAGGCCTGAGTGAAATGTATATGTATGTTTTTTTATTTTGTTTTTTTTTTGTATTTTGTTGTTGTTGTTGCATGCACATGCACACACACAAATGTAAAGACGTTTTGGTTTTAAAGTCATGCTGGATACAAGTATACTGTACTCTATACTGTTGAAACCAAGGCAGACTATATTTTGTAAAAGTTGCTATAGTGAAACTGGTAAAGGCTACGGAGCCATTTTTTGGTCTAGAAAATTTACATTTTGGGCACACTGACACAGTTACTCACTGTTAATCACATACCTCCTATTCTGCACTCTAGCATTAATTGTAAACATAAGGAACCTGGTATGGTCATGTGTGAAGGAAAGGTCAGGTGTGAAGCATCAGATGAGTTTTACCTCTCATGGATACGCAAATTTTATTAAACCAGCAGCAGGCAAATTGGCTATAAATGAAAATTTGTTAAAGTGTCACATAATGGGTAAAAAAGATTTTTTTTTTTTTTAATAAATGCGTAAGTCACATCTGTTCATCTATTGTGAAGTATTTTAATTAGGCTTAACTCAATTCATCCATTTTTCCTGTAGTTCATGATTATTTATTGGTAACTGCTGCCTATCTTAGCATCATTGGCTGCAAGGAACCAACACTGTGCAGGGTGCCAGCCCATCACTGGACACAGTGACAAGACTCCTACACTCCTTCATACTAGGCCAATTTAGAGTTGTTAATTAACCTAAAACATACATTTTTTTGGATTACAGCAGAAAACTGGAGTACTCGAAGAATAATTAATATGCAAAATCCTGCTCATATGATGGGCTAGAATTTGCACCCAGGAATATTGTGCTGTCAAACAGTAGTTCTTGCCACTGTGCTAGCCTTCTGTTAAATTATTTACTTTCATATCATTTTTATATTCCTTCATATTTCTTCATTCTTAACTTTTTACTCAGTGCTTACTAGACAACTTGTATATAATAGTCACCCTTGGCAATAAAAGACCTCGGCGTATTGACAATAAGCCCCTTGCTCCAATACAATTAAGTTGTAAGATTAAGTACTTTATTACTAATGCTGTGTGTTCTATGGATTAGTAACTCTGTGGAATGGTGATTGCAAAATATAAAAGCTCCATGTAGAAGTTTTTCTCAATTATTATTACTAAATGATAACAGAAAAAAAACATAAAACAACATGCAGTAACATTCTGTATCCTGTTAGAAGAGTGGTAAATATATATAATATGTCACTGAATCATGGTTTGGGTGTATTTGTGCATGTAGGACAGTGTAAAATGTTTCAGCATAGTATATACAAGCTACACCTAGTGCTTTCCATTCTTGCCTTTCTAATCAGATTATTTGTAAATGCAACTGTCTTCAGTGTGAGCAGCTGAGTATCTCATTCATGTCTGTCTCTTTCTCACTTCAGCTGCTGCCAGAACTGACAAACCCAGATGAGCTGTTGTCCTATCTTGGCCCTCCTGATCTGCCAAATAACAGCAACGATGACCTGCTCTCACTTTTTGAGAACAACTGAGAAGGAAGCAAGCAGTCCATGCAAGCTCGTACATAAATGTACACTGGCACAAAAAAAAAACAAAAAAAAAAAAAACAAAAGAAAAACACAGACAACAACCATGGAAAATGATGTCCTATAAGCAGCTGACCAGGCCCCCAACAAGATTTAAGGTTTCTTCCCATCCCACTTCATTGCTTCTGGTAACCAAGGAAACTCAAATTATTTAGAGATGGAGAAGGCAAAGTTGGAGTTCTGATTGAATATTTACTGATCAAAAGAAAAGAGTCAGGAAGGAGAAAATCCATTTCAGATATCCCTGTGGCTCTTTTTAGGCTCTTTTCCTATTCACATAAAGGCCTAAATTTATATTATTTTATTGGAAAGACTGGCAGGGTGCAGCTCCTGCCTTGCCTGAATTTCTTCTTGCAGGCCTTGCACATCCATGCTTGCTTTAATCTGTCCGCCAGTTTGCGCTTGTTTTGGCGAGCCTGATTATTGATAATAGGTTCAAGTGGCTTGCCATTTTTCCACTAATTTTTACAAATAAATTTGATTTGGCATTGGCTTGAAGGAGAGAGAAAGGACAATGATAACTTTTAAAACTAAGGTGATTGTTTTACAGGATTGGCAATAACTCATTTTTTACTTTTTCTAATTTTATTTTTTAAATTTTAAACTGAGCTGATCTGTATTTTAGAATACTTTTTGTATTCTTTTACTAATTTTTTTAGAATACTTTTGTATTCTTTTACTGATTTAAAATATATAACTGACGGATTTCCAAGTTGGCCCAGTTTCTAATAAAACAAGGCCTCGGTTATTGGAAAACGTTTTTGCTCATGAATTCTATCCTAAATACTGAAATGCCTGCTAATTCAGCAAAAGGACACAGGTAACTAACAAGATGATATATTATTTATTTAGAAATAATAAACTTTTAAGTTATTCATAGTTATATTTTAGTACTCATCATAACTGTGAAATCAGGCCACAGTATTCTCAGAAAGACCCTTCATTTTAGGAGGGCAGGGCCTAATCTATTTGAAGGACTCTATGATGATTTTTAGCCGTATTTGCTAAGGATAATATACTCTTAAAGCAAGTTGTGCTGCAAGATGAAGTAATGGAGCCCTTGCATTCCATGCAAATGGAACTGAATCCCTCTCCTTTTTTCTGAAAAGGAGACAGCTGACATTCTTGTCAGAAGGGTTATCAAATTGACTGGGGCTTGGTCTGCTGCTGTGAATGGGGCAGTTGGATATTGAAGGACTTACTTTTTAATTTATTTTTTACAAAATTTGTTGCTGGGATATGATAATTGGGATATGAACTGTACACAACAGTCATCCTCCAAAAGCTTGCACACAAATGTCTGGGACCATGACATACCTAAAGAAAAGGTTTCTGTATTTTATTTTTTTCAGACAGGCAATGACTTGCTCCTTCCCAAAGGGGAAGACTGTGTTTCTATTCAGAAAAATAATGTCTAAAGAGGCTGTGCTACAAAATAATTGTAAGATGGATGTTTTATAATTAAATTAAATGATCTTGATTTGCAACTGTGGAATGATGCAAATAAAATATATTATGTCTCTCAAGAAAATATATACAAACATTTTGAGAGAATATTATTATGAAATTGGAGGGGGCACAATGATTTTTCTTTGTAAATAATGAAGAAACACTATCAGACATGTATACAAGCACACCGAATTGTGCATCACAGGACTGTAGCTCATGGTTTTCTTGTACTGTATATTATTTAAAAAATATACTGCCTTCACACGCTAATGACCTGGATCCTCAGTGTGTAATATAATCTAGAGAAATGGAATGTGTTATTGTGTTTCATTTCAAGTTATGTGTCTATCATTCTTTTGTATTATTAAAGATAATTGGTGTAAACTGTTGCATCTTTTAATGCTGTGCATTGTTTGAGCTTTCTGTGTTGAGGGAACAGTACCTAACAATGTAAACACTGTAAATGATATTGTTTTTCAATGGTTAGGTAGAAAACTCTTCTAATTTTGCCTGGCACATACTAGAAGATTGTATAAATTACATTTACGTTTGCTTATTTAGCTGACACATTTCTCCAAGGCAAATTGCAACATTTATGACACAATTGGTTCCATTTCTTTTGGTTTTTCCAGCTTGAGCACAGGCAAGTCAAGTGACTTGCTCAGGGTCACACAGTGTCAGTTTTAGGGATTTGAACCAAACTGAGAAGTGTTCAAAATGTGGGAGTCGCCACATACTGTATTATGACAGATTTTTCCAAATTTCATCCTCTCATCTGTTCTGTTATTGGAGTACACACATAAGATTATGTCCACAAATAACTTCACACACTAGCAGATTTACACTTATGTTTCAGACACTCCATATCCCCTAAACCTGGGATCTTGCAGAATTTCTCATAATCAAAAGCATCAAAACGGACATAACAGAGGACAGTCAAATTCAGATTGATACAATAGTTTGTGCATTATTTATTATATATCTGAATGATGCCAAGGCTGGGAAGATAGGGTCTGCATGGCTTGTACATCTGGCAATGTGAGTTCTTCCTTTTGCTTCTTATCGGCTATCTTTCTTTCATATGTGATGTCAACATGAATTAAAAAAAAAAGTGTTTCCTCCACTCTACAGGATTGGAGTTGTAAATATTGAACTTTTTAATATTTACAGTCTAAAACTGGGATGATTCTGACTAGCTTGTGAGTAAATCAAGGGGTTAAGATAAATCATTCTATACTGCACATTATAGATGAATCTGGGAAGATAATCATTTAAGATCTGACTGAAACTGGGACACATTTTGTGATTGTCAGAAGGGTTGAATCTGGTCCAAAATCTGTCTGATTATCCAATAATGTTTACCTGGCAATAAGCTCCAATTGTAATTGTACAGCTAACCTTGTGTGTGCCTTACAAGTGTCTCCATTGCAGTTTCCTAAAGTTTTTATTCTCGGTGATACAGCAGGTCAGAAATGTCACTGCAAGGAGATCACCAAAAAAGGATTTTAAACAGCCCACCGTGTTACTGGCCCATTTTAACAACATGCCTCATTGATTATATATTTTAACTGTAGCATTTCTAACGCATTTCTGTATAAAGAATCGATCAGGTGGCAGTGCTGCCCTAATTTTCCATGTTTTATAGAAATCAAGTTAAACTACCATTTTGTCTTAGCCAGAAACGTGTTGCCACTTGTTGAAATGAGGAGGCAGAGTGAACAGTGAATGCATCTCTGTTAAATGAGGATGGAAACCAACTACTACTACTACTACTAGTGAGAAAACTAGATCAAGGACGTCATACCGAGGTCTGAGTTCCAAACATTTTTTTAACTGCTTTATTTAATCACTCTTGCGGTTATTGGAACATTGCATTTATTTAGATCTCTTTTTCCTGTTCACCTTTTGCCTTGACAAAAAACTGAACATTTTGAATAACACCAGAAAGTTATGTGAACCAATAAGTTCATTATCCTTAGAATTGGTAATTTTTCAGTTGTTCCACTGTATTGAACACACATGGATGCAAACTGTGTCAATTTAGGTGATCCACTGTTGGCTATGTTGATAATGTCAGCTTATTTTGAAAACAGAGGATGCAATTAGACAAAAAAAACAACTGAACTATGTTGATGGAAAATATAAACATTGAATCCTGTTTCTATGTAGTCTGATTTTTTCAGTCAAGTAAAAACTTAATTTCTGAAAATTTGGACAAAAGTACTAAAGTGTGCTATCAGCAAGAAATGGCTTCTAATTAAGACACTGGTTAAAACTAAAGCCTGCAGACTTTACAGGACTTGAGTAGAAGGTAACTGAAGTCAACTGATGAGGACTGATAGCCTGCAGTGCAATGGCACAAACATTCCTTTGTATCTACAGTTGAGGGCTCTCGCTGCATTTGGTAATAGAAAGTTGATCGCTATATATAAAAAAACAAAACTGCATTATATCTTTTCACTCTGCAACTCCTGAAATGAAGCACATTCCACTAAGGTAAATAACTCCGACCAAATACTCGGCTCAAGAAGCAGAATAACTACAATATTAGCAGAATCATTACAATATTAAAAAGATTTAACTAATTGTCTTTGTAAGGGACACTGGTAACGTGTAGAGGTAGGTAGACCAATCAATTTAATCCTGTCCCAAGCAGTAGTCTCAAGGTGCTTCTGGGAAATCAACAGCAATTTTAGGCAAACCAACAGAGATGCAGTATAATCCCCCCAGAATTTCCAAGGTCAGTCGTTTGTTCTCTCCCTAAAAAACATTCAGTGTGAATAGCAATTTGGTGCATTGTTACATGGCCAAAGCAGCTGAAATAGCTCCTTGGATCTAGCATTGTATTATTCAGCTATCACTGGGAGTGACCCTAACAAACCTGTACAGGTACCTCACTTATATCTGCAACCTCAATCCTTATCTCATTACCCAGAACTCATGTTAATAGGTGAGGCTGGGGATGTAAACTGGTAGGTAAATTAAAAGTTTCATCTTAGGACTGAGCATGCATTACTTGCCTTTATGACCTTTGATTTCAGTTATGGACAAAAGCATTGAGGTACTTTACTTCACTGATTTATGGTGCTCTCTTCTAACCTGCAGAGCCATTCTCTTCCCAGGACATATCTTGACCTTGTATTTGGAGATGCTATTTCTCATCTTGATCACAAAGCATCCAATGCATGCCAGAGACTAAAGTCTTATTTGACCAAGAGAACAAGATTTTCTGCAAAGACCAGAGATGTTTGCACCCTGATATGCTGAAGAAAATCATGAACTGGGACAGATGACAATGAATACCCTTCAGAAAATCCTGCACCCACTTTGAACAAACAATGTAAATACAACTCTTACTCCAAAGAATTGAGACCAAATGACATGTACCTGCAGACCTGAACCCCACACGGAGGGTGTCATTTACCAAAAGATCCATAAGAAATTTGACAAACGAGGAGACCGCTCACTCCATCAAGCTTGTTTGTTTAGCTAATAGCTAAGCTGTCCCAGTTTCTCATCCAGATTATTTCTTAAAAGTTGTCAAGGTTTCTGCTTTAACTACATGCTTTGATAGTTCTTCCAGATTCCTACAACCCTTCGTGTAACGAACTGTTCCTAGCCTCCGTCTTAAATATACTTCCCCCATTATCTTCACTGGTGTCCTCCAGCACATGATTCACCCTTGAGCTGAAAGAATTCTGCTGGATCTACTTTATCAATGCCTTTGAGCATTTTGAAGAGCTTGATTAGGTCCCCACGGAGTCTCCTCTGCTCAAAACTAAACAGGTTTAATTCACAGACTTTGTTGGAGTGACCAGAACTGCTGCACAGTAAGAATGCTTAGCAATAGGTACTGCTTACTTACAATATGCTGAAAAATTTCAGACTCTCCTGCATGCACACACACTTACACCACCAATGCTATGGATGTGTGTGCATAAATAATAAGGTTATTATTTATTTGGATGACGTCTTTACCCAAGGTGCCTTACAACATTTGATAAAACTGGTTACATTTCTTTTGTGTTTGAAACTGGAACACAGGCAGGTGAAGTGACTTGCTCATGGTCATACAGTGTCACAGTGAACTCACAATCTCGGGATTTAAAATCCAAAGCCTTAATTGCTATGCCACACTGCCTGCCTATACCAGAGTTTGGAAGTCAAATGCCTTCTCCAAGACTACAAGTTGCATATCTTCTTCTTCTTTCAGCTGCTCCCATTAGGGGTTGCCACAGCGGATCATCTTCTTCCTTATCTTTCTGTCCTTTGCATCTTGTTCTGTTACACCCATCACCTGCATGTCCTCTCTCACCACATCCATAAACCTTCACTTGGGCCTTCCTCTTTTTCTCTTGCCTGGCAGCTCTATTCTTATCATCCTTTTCCCAATATGGCCAGCATCTCTGCTCTGCACATGTCTAAACCAGCACAATCTCGCCTCTCTGACTTTGTCTCCCAACCATCTAAATTGAGCTGATCCTCTAATGTACTTCTTTCTAATCCTATCCATCCTTGTCACACCCAATGCAAATCTTAGCATCTTTAACTCTGCTACCTCCAGCTCTGCCTCCTGCTTTCTGGTCAGTGCCTCCATCTCCAACCCATATAACATGGCTGGTCTCACTACTGTCCTGTAGACCACCCCTTTCACTCTTGCTGATATCCATCAATCTGTCACAAATCACTCCTGACACTCTTCTCCACACATTCACTTCTCTTCCAAAATCCTCAATCCCTATTACTCTGTAAAAGTTGCATATATGCAGGATTGAAATAAAACTTCCATGACCCCACTAATACCTGTGCAAGGGCCAACAGCTTGTGATTAATTTCGTGGCCAGCACAGGGTCTGCATCGTTCCACCAGGATATGAGGTTAGATTATCACCCACATTCTGCATTCCTGTATCATGGCATAGGCAATTCTAGGGAGGTCCAAGTGCATGGTCTCTTTTGGCCATAAACCTGTGAGGCAGGAAATGAGATGTCATTTAAAATGTTTAACTCTGATGTCTTTCGTAATGTTTTTTCCTCACTGGGATACCATTAAACTATATATAATTCTGAATGGTTTGGAAATATCCTACCAATGGACCTGCATTCAAAAAAATAAATCCTTGCCTTTTTATCCCATTAAGTGACAAATGCACACTATTAACTGAAAAAAATAGTTAATTAGCTATATGAGAGAATAGAGTCTTAGACTTATGATTAAAAATGCAGCATTTCCTCAGCAAAGACAAACTGATCCAGCTCTGTGCTCAAGTGTGCTTTTATTCCAGAACGAATGACATTTACAGCAAGACACCTGCATAGAGGATACTGCTGTGCTGCAGCTGCCTCCTGTTTACTGAAAAGGTCTAAAGCTGAAGTAAACGAGCTAATAAAAGGGACAAGTTAATAACTATAAATATAAGCGACTTAAAATTTAAATGTGTACATTCAAAAGAGTATATGTAATAGCACAATATGCATTACTGAAATGTCGCAGGGTTATACAGGTACATATTCGATGTAGGCAGAATTACTTAATTTACCTTTAAATAGCATCACATTCCTCGCATTTTTTAAGTCTGGAGCTTGTCGTTGTTTAAATAGAAAAAAACCATCAAGAGCTTGTTAACGCACTATACGATAATTCAATTGACAATTTACTTTTTATGGGGAATGAAGAGTATCAGTAAGGACACTGCATTCACAATATAAAAATTATGATGTAAGAATGCCGAATATGTTTAATTGTTACACAACTGCTCTAGTACGCCATTGTGTTTCAAGCTCGGCAAAAGCACTGCATCAGTAACACAGGGCAGTTAGATCCAAAATGGCGCCTGTTCCCAGAAGTAAAACAGTTTCTCGCCCTCGAGCGTTCCACTACACATCGGCTGACATCTTCGCCGAAATATAATTGGGCGAAATTCCCCAAGAGGATTCAGATTCTATTTCTTCATTGGGTACCGTACAAGCCAATCATTTGACACACCTTCTGGCGGCAAATCTTGCGGATCCTTGAAATAAACTGTGCGGAAATGTCAAGCATCGCTCGATTGTCATTGGCTACATTAGCATTCAGTTTACTTTTGCCGAAATTTTTATTGGTTGAAATGATTTGTGGCGCTGCCCCGTGACTATAAAAATGCTGCCATTGCCGGTACACGTTTTGTTCGGAACCAACCGCACAGGGGTTTGGACCAATATATTTTAGGCTCCAAGCTTTGATTTCCCCCCCTTCATTAGATCCAGGGTCATTGAGGTAGTTTAATCATGGCAAGACAACGAGTTTTTTTCGATTTAGAAGCAGACGGAAGACCACTGGGAAGGATTATCATGGAGGTATGTTTTATATCCTCAAGTGCAAAATATAAGTAATTTAATTTGCAGCACTTTTTTTCTATGTAAGATCTATCGTTTAGAATGGTGCTGTTTCTGAAGTACAGTTTACGTATGTGTGGAATCGGCTAAAGTGTGTTTTGCCGCATTTCCGGTTCCAAGTGTGTAGTGGAATTGTCAGCTTTTCCTGTAGATGAATTTGTCAAGTTCAAGACGGTAGTCATATTTGATACATCGTGTTTTGTTGATTTTTGTGATTAACAAGTAAACCAACTGTTTGGTGCTCTTGCTATTTCTGCATTGCAGAGGTAGAGGAAATTATGCCCGCTATCTAAGGATTAGTTTTTTCCCGTTTCCTCTATCCTTTTTTTGTAGGAAGATACGGCGCCATTTCATTGTGGTGCAGCGAATGCAGTTGAGGGGCCATTTTAGGGTGAAGGTGGAGCATTGATTTAACGTGATTAATGCCGCTTTATTCTATGCAGCAGAGTAGCGATAGCTGCCGTGTAGTGCTTATTGGCACAAGTGATGTATTCTCCCCGGAGACTACGACTAGAACACGAAGGATGGCCGAGATGCTAACTGGCTCCTAAGTCAGGGTGGGTCTCTGTCTTTGTTCTTCTTGGCTGCGATAGCTTCTAGGAAAGCGCAATTCACGGTTTTGCTCTCCGGGATTCTAAGTTTACAAATATTACAACGCTGCGTTATTTAAAAGTAGTTTGCCCATTCGGAGGGCTATAGTTAATTTTAGATATTGGCTTTTATTTTTAGATTTTTTTTTTCCTCTGCACGCACTGCGCATATTCGAAAACTCGAGAAAAGCGGCCCACAAATGCAGCGCTCGAGCGTCTTACTTCCTATTTGCGCGCGCTCTCTGCGCAGCTCCGATGTGACTTGGGTCGCGCGCATTCTCCACGTGCTGCTTTCAGAAGCGCGCACTATATCCAAGGGTGTGTGCCGAGTTGGATTACGCCTACTGTCGCCTTTAATAGTAGATGCTGGTTAGTACTGTACCATTTTATAAGCCCCCTTTTCCTGAGCATTGTGGTCATTAGTTATTAAAAAATCTTCATAGTTCAGTTTCATATTCTTAAGCCGCTACTCATTTTCATTATCTGAATTGCTGGTGGATTATGGGTTCTCAAGGTGAAAAAGCACACATTGCTTTCATCTTTCCTGAAATGCAGTTATGTTAATCGATATTAGCCAGTGCTTGGTGTGTTAAATGGGCTTTCATAATATCTAACACTTGCAGTTGAAGTTATTTTTTTTTTTTTTGACAATTAACTGGTCATGCACAAATGTTAACATTTGATCAGTGGTTGTCTTTCCCGTGTATAGAACTTTTTGGGCTTGCTGAGAATCTCATTAAAGTGTTAACCTGCTTTGAGCAAATTAACCTAACAGACTTGTAAAGATTGGACTGAACTGCTTTTGACAATTCAGTGTAGCATTTTTCTTGTTTGGAGATGCCTTATCCAAAGTGCCTTACAACATTTCATACAATTTTTTTTTCCTAAATTAAATACTAGTGAAGTTACTTGCTCATGGTCACTGTACCAGTTGGTTTTCAATTTGCATCCTCAGGGCTTGAATTCCAAAGCCTTGTGCAGTGTGTAGGTAGTGCATGTTGATTTGTAACATGCAGTTTATGGTTACCCAAGTTCAGTTTGATCTCGTGTGTGTAATATATAATATAGTATTTGTATCTTGTGGTATATTGAGATTATTCCAAAATATTACTGTATTAAGTTTGTATGGTTTACTTGTGTTTTTTTTTTCTTGTAGCTCCGGGGTGATGTTGTTCCAAAGACTGCAGGTAAGACATTCTTGCTTTGCAAGCTTTTTTGCAGGTGGAGTTTAAGTTGTGCCTTAAAGCACTTGTATCCAAGTTGTCCGGGAGATGTGTGAATATGGAGTTTTATTCCAAACAATTTTATAATATCTGTTTTATGGTGCCAAAGCATAATTAAAACTTGGTCAACTTGCCTTTAACTTTAACATTTGGCTACCTTTTAAGTGCTATTTGTCTCAAGATGCCTGCTGGGGGCTGGGTGTCACTTGAGCAACTGCTCCCCCAGTAGTGTTTGCACATTCCTCTGTATTGCACTTTAATTGTTTTGTGTTAAGTGTGCAACATCCAAAGTTGCAGCTTTAAAAGCTTAACTGTGCTGCAAAGTTTGGTTTTTTAATATATTTAAGGTCAGCAGCAATGAAACTGATGTAGCTGATTATTGGTTAAAGTTTAAGCAAAAGGGGGGCCTTGCTATTTAAACTGCTTTAAACTAAGACGCTCACTGAAAACAGCAATGTAAATTAATATGCTGCCCTCAAAAGAGATGGAAAGATTAGTGATAGTACCAAAGGTTTGTTGGATGGGGGCCAGGGTGGGTTGTAGGAGTTTCTTGGATTTGGTTGCCTTCCAAAATGACACACCCATACTTAAGTATTCATAATATGCCATTATGCTCAGTGTTAGAATTTGTAGGGCAAAGCATATTGCAGTTTCCATATGTAGCTTAGGCCCAGCAGCAGTTCACAAATAGCATTGCTTTATCATCCAAGTCCCTTTGTGCAAAGTCAGGGTAATGTGGTGTCTGACCTAGAAGGTAACATTGTAGACATTGATTCATGTTTTGGCAGGTCACTTAGAATAGACTATCTGGGGCATCTTAACATTTCCAAATTTTTGAAATCTGTGCTGAACTGAATTTGTTAAAATTAACTGGCAAGTGAGAATTTCTAAAGCCTCTACTTGCACAAATCTAGATTGCTTCAGGTGCAGTGTGGCTTGTAATAGTTAAAAGCATCTTGAGTAATCAGTTAAACTGGTAGTTTGTTCACTGCTTCCTGTGTTTACATCTAGTAGTCCTTGGTGTTAATCAAGCTGTTTAAAAATCTTTTTGTAAGGTGGATTTGCATAAGGAGGTGTTTGATTCTTCAGTGTATTAGAATGGATAAAATTGCAGGAGCAATCTTTCCCATGACATTCATGTCCTGTCCATTTTGGGCAACTGGAGAGCTAGTGTTTTGCAGAGTGTAAATTTATCCTATCCATAATCCCTTTAAACTGAAGTGCTGTTGATGAGACATGTTTTCACTGTCTAGTAATAGATCTTGTGATGAGGGCAGAAAAGGCAAGTTCTGAGTTGGGCATTTAGAATGACTAGAATACATCTGTGGTATTCTCATAAATGGGTCATTATGGCATTTTCTCTTTCAGAAAACTTCCGTGCTTTGTGCACTGGTGAAAAAGGCTTTGGGTACAAAGGTTCTACATTCCACAGGGTCATTCCAGGTTTCATGTGCCAGGTAACCCAATACCCTTACATTAGTTTAAGGAATGTGTTCAAGAAAGTAAGTGTCCTCTTTCTTAGGGTGGGGACTTCACAAACCATAATGGAACTGGGGGCAAGTCTATTTATGGCAACAAGTTTGCCGATGAGAACTTCACCCTGAAGCACACAGGACGTGGTATATTATCAATGGCTAATGCAGGGCCGAACACCAATGGCTCCCAGTTTTTCATCTGCACTGTTGAGACTCAGTGGTAAGTTAAGCTGCATGAGCAGGTTGTTGTATAATTTGGTGTTCCATTACTTGGACCCAGAGCTGCTTTTAAAACAATTTTGCAGTTTTTAAAGGTTTCTTCTCTTGCAGGTTGGATGGAAAACATGTTGTGTTTGGTTCTGTGGTGGACGGATTGGACGTCATTTCCAAGGTAGAATCATATGGCAGTCAAAGTGGCAAACCCAGTAAGATAGTCAAAATCGGCAACTGTGGACAGCTTTGAGTTAACCAATCCAGCTTCCTGATGTGATGAATTCCTGACATACCCTTGCCTTCCCCAGATGCATCCCCTTGGTACCATTGTCCCAAATATTTAGCTGCATTTTGTGACAGTTGAATTTGTTTTTTTTTTCAGTCTGTGTAGACTGCAGGATTGTTTATAAGACAACTTGACAAATTAAAGAAAATGACCAAGTGATTGATTGTTGTGTAGTTTTAGGGAGAGGGTGGTGGATGTAATGGGTCTAAACGTGTATTTCTGACTTTAATGTGCTTGAACCACTAACGTAGCCACATATAACACAAGGTGCTTTGGATTACTGCAGGATTTGAAAACTTATCTTCATTCCAGAATTTTCCCTACTGCCCTTTGAAGCCTACAGCGCTTCGTGTTCTCAAAGGGTATGAAACTAGCTTTTTTTTTTTTTTACACGATTGATCTGTCTTCCTTGGCTGAAGCAAAGTGTTAAAGTACAGTTTACTGGAAGATGCAAACCTAACTAGAGCAAGTGAATTTGAATGTTTTCACCCAGTTAAGTAGCATTTCGCAAATGGCATGGAAAACAAGTCTGGAAGAGCAATTCTCATTTCATTTAGTATTTGGGTTGGTTTTTATTCACTCCTTTACACTAAGGAATTTGTAGCTTTTCTTGCTAACTACAATTCACATTCATGTCTTTATAAAAATATCACGGCATGATCAACAGCAAAATTCAGTACTGCACACTCTTAAGGTTATTGGGGTGGTCTACCTTTTACCAACTACAAAATAAGTAGTCATTGTGGGGTGCATTCTTGTCAGTTTGGATTTTGCTTTGGCTCTAAATGTTGAGTGCAGGCTTAAGTAGGGAGGGGGTAATCAAGCTTGGTACAGAATAAATGTCCCTAGTGTGAATACACCCTTATTGTGAAATTTTCTGATGTTTGGTCTTGGGTATTAAGGCTATCTGGCACAATAGGTAGGAGTAGGGCTAGTGTAAACTTGCAAATTAAAGTTAAAAGTAGTCCTGTCTCTCTGTATAAGTAACTTTTTTTCCTGTGGTTTTACATTTCTGTAGTGGAAAAATGTTGCCCATTTAGTATTTAAAGGATGAAGCCTGTTCAGCGACTACAGCTGGGGCTTGACTACAAATCCGGCAGTCGCTCTTGAAGGTCTATGGGTATGTTAGCCTACTACTGTGGGCAGTACTGCGTTCCTAGCAGTGCCTGATGTGCTGCATATCTTGGCATGCCAGATTTTAAAGCTCTTGCATTCACATTCCAGGTGATTGTGACTTCTCAGTTGGCAATCTTATCAGACTAGTCAAATTGTCAGCCATAGCTACCAAGGCTTTAATGGGGAAAGACCTGCCTTGTAGGTTTCCTAACGCATACAATATTGGAAAGTGTACACATACAAACCAATTTGTTAATGCAAATACATGGACAGGAAGTTCAAAGAACAGTACTTTCACCTCAGATGTACAGTGAACTATAATTGTTTCTCTTGCACAAATTTGCTATTTATACCTGCTTGCTTTAATACAGGATTGCAGAGCTGCTTTACTTGGAAATCTGTTGCTAGTCCATGTTGCACCCAGCCCCTATGATCAAAGCATTCACTATTTTGCAATCAGCTCTTTGTTTTGATATGGAAGGACAGAAGTACTTGGAGAAATTGCCCTCTTTTCCATGGAGTGTAGTCCCAAGTTTTGATCGGAATTAGGTTGTAGTCAGGGACAAGGGGGCAATAATGCAATCTTGTAAATCTGTTTTGAAGTGATGGGAGGCTATTACCACAGTACAAAAATTGACATGTGTGGTAGTATGAACAGGAATGGTATTTTGTTTACTAGTCCTTAAGCCTACAACTGCACAACCATTTATCATGGTATGGTATAATCTACTGTTTTGCATTGGAGTGGTAGCATGTTGCTTTTCCTTCAGCTGGAAGAATCCTAACCAACCTATCACACAGTGGACATGGGTTGTACTGTTTAATTTAAATTCAAATTAACTTGTATGCCAGAATTAATGTCATCCTTGATTTCACATGCTGAGACACTACCTGTTAAGACACCTTAATACAATACCCATTCTGTTGGCTGCATCCTCTTTTGTCCCAAGACCATACTTTAAATATTAATTTAGAGCATTAATAAGTAGAAATGCCTTTTGTGGGGTTAGAATTAATGGACAGGCACTGAGATTAATAAGGACCCATTTTGATGTCTGCCCAACATATAGTGGCGTGGGCAGTTTATACTTGAACTATCTGATGTAAACAAATCTAATGAAAAGCAAAAGGATACAAAAGTTTCAGTGCTGAATGGTGTGTTTTTTTTGTTTTTTTTTTTCTTTAAATTGTGCTAACTGCAAAATACAATGAAGTCATGGCTGAAGTATGAGAGAACCGCGTTTAGTACCACCAGCTCCTTGCTTTTCCACATTACTTACATTGACAGACTGGTTTAGTGCCATATTCTCTTGCAGGACATAGTCTAATTTTGAATTCTGCTTTAGCTGCACAAGTTGAGATGAGTAATTCATGTACAGAATAGGTTTTCTCAAGTTCACAGATGTCTTTTTTTTTTTTTCTTTTTCTAAAAATATAGCACGTGAACAAGGTAGGTTTTTCTGATACACAAGCCACATGGAATTATCACCAACCACTCAATTGTGTGGAGACGGCTGTTCCTGACGGTGGCATTCAGTGTGGCTCACTTAGATTGTACAGGTTTTTGGAGCACTTGGCCAGAGTTCAATGTGTGCTTGCTGAGCATTGTTAACAATGACAAATGCTGGCATCTTTATGGTAAACTGAGCGATCATAAATCATGATAGAAGTCGTCACTGAGACATTCACTTAGCCATTTAAATGGATGTTTATCTTTGGTCTGTGGCCTGTTAGAGTATCAGAACATCTAAAAAGTGATGTTAGCAGCTAAGGCTCAAATTCTCAACAAATCAAGCATTGTGTATTTTCAAGAAAAGTGGCTTTTTTTTTTTTTCCCTCCTCATGGGATATTAACGTTTTGTTGAAGTTGTCCCACTGTGTGAATAAGAATGTGTGTCATTTGATGGATTAATGCCTGGTGGGACCTTGGATTGGATCAACTAGGTCTGAGAAATAGACATTAGGACATCTATTAAGAGAAACCAACACTGGTCAAATTGTGCACATTTTAACCCCAACTTTTGTGAAGTCTTTCTGGTAATTTATATTACTTGAGCAACCATTCTGCTGTAGCTGACTTGAATTTCTAATCACTATGCTGTGTCCTGTGAAGGTGTACCTTCAGACTAGAGAACAGAGCAGGGCAGACTTTGTAAGCCATGCAGAAGGTGTTGGGAAGCAGAGAGGGATGCTTAACCACTTTCCTCACTCTGGTTTTATGCTTGATTGCCACAAACATCAAAGCACTGACTCCTTAGGTGGGCCTTGGAAGGGAATTTCTCAATATTACGTGTGCACCAGACAGAGCCTGCAAGGACTTCAAAGGTGAATTTCTTTGGATTTGGAGAAATGCCATGCTTGCATTGTTATGAAATGCTGCTTTTAAATGTCTCTCAGTCAGGGTTCATTCGCTGGAGATTTTCCTTGGAACACTAAGTGGGATGTACTTCACTTCAGGAGTCACACTGCGGCACCAAATGTGCTCAGATTTTCCTTATGTATAGTTTTATTATAAGGAATGGGCTCCTAACTAATATCTAGTTTTTTGTTTTTTTTTCTTCACACCCCATCACTCTTTGATTCTTCATTACAATTTGCTCTGCCATGCTGATTGGATGCCTAGGTCTTAAGTCCTCATCAAGAGCCATTCTGCAGGCCATATCTGGACTTTCACATATAAATGGACTGGTATTGGTGTACAGTTGATGGGTGAAATACAATCTGTGAAAGCATGTTCTCTGGCATTAAGAAATAAATGACATCAAGATTGTGGCTTCTAGCATCCATTTTAAATGGCTTCTGAAACAACAAATGTACACTATAAGAGACAAAGGTTACACACTTGTAACCAAGGGAACTGCTGTCTGGCTTAATAAATGAACACTGATTCAGGCTCAAAACCATTTTGTTCATCCATTTTGTTTGTGTATAGTGCCATATGCCACTTTTCATCTTCGGTCATCTAATGCTGTCCTGTGGTGGATGTGTTTTGGGGGCTTTTTGTTTTTGATTTTATTAAAATCAAATAACATTGCATACAAATAACTCAAGTTTTTATGAAAAAAAAAAGGTTGAAACAAATCAATACCCACCCCTGAGAAAGAGAGCTAGACCAGCAGAGTAAAGATGAATGAAGTAAAAAGGTGGAGAGAACCTGCTTCCTCAATTTAAATGCTTATTCTAACATGTTATTGATTAGATCCTGCCAGGTTTTGAAAAAGTTCTGCACAGAACCTCTAAGAGTGAATTTGATTTTTTCCAGTTTCAAATAGTATATAACATTCTTTCAGTTGAGCAAGATAAGTCTACATGCCAGTAGTATAGTAAAGACAATCACAGTTTGGCCTTTTCCACTGTAACCCCATCTGGAAGAACACCAAACACAGCTGTTAGTGGGATAGGCGGGATTGTGACACCAAGGCCGTCTGAAAGGCATTTAAAGATTTTGGTACATAATGATGTTAGTTTGGTGCAGGCCCAAAACATGGCCCAGTGAGGCCGGAACTTCATGCAGCGTTCGCAGGTAGGATCTTGCCCTGGAAACATTTTGGACAATTTTAAATGAGAAAGATAACTCTAAGCTTTGTACATATGGAACTCGAGTGAATTCAGTGCATTGCTACCTTCCACTCCTTTTTTGAGATGTTGAGTGAGAGATCCTTTTCCCACTGTCCTCCTGGATCTTTGAAAGGGAGGGAGGGACTGTAAAATGGTTTTATAAATTACAGATATGCTGTCTGAGTCCTCAGTATATTTTCCAGCATGGAGGTTGTGGGAGGTGAGGTAAATTGGGCAGGTTCTGTTTAACAAAGTTTCTAATTTGAAGGTAGTAAAAGAAATGTGTTGCTGGTAAGTTTAAAATTGAGATAGTTTTGGTGGCATCTAATGGAGACACAACCAGCACTTTTAAAACAGGTAATAAGCCACCTGAGGCTAAGCATGTTTGGGCCCTGCCAGTATTTGGATGGGAGAGCATCAAGGGTTACTGTTGGAAGAGGTGTCGAAGTATGCCAGTAAGGGATACCTACTCTGTGGTCTGTGTGTGGTTCTAATGCCCCAGTGCAGTGATATGGACACTTGCAGAAACTGTCTCCATCCTTCAGGTGAGATCTAAAACCAGGCCTCTGACTCAATGTGGTCATTAATGATCCTAGGGCAACTTTTGTAAAGACGGGGGTTGTTGGGATTTATCCGATGTTCTGCCTAAAATGCCACCATGACCTCATCCATTCTGGTCCCCTAATTGTCCTCTGTCCCTAAATTGGCCAACTGTTTCTTTCACCCCTTGCCACCTAATAGCTAAGGTGTGGTGAGCATACTGGCACAAGAATTGGCTGCCGTCGCATTATCCAGCTGGGTGCTACACATTGGTAGTTTAAAGGGGTTTCCCACTGTCAATGTAGTTTAGAAAAGTGCTATATAAATGTAATTCTTTGTTAATTAGAGCTTGACACTCTGGCTGTTCAATAAGAACTCACATGGCTGTATGCCACCACTTATGGTATTTATTTAAACCAAGCTCTTTCCTCCTCTGTGTTTCTTAATGATGGCCATGTTTCAGTGAAGGTTTCTAAACTCTCGTCCCGATCACCTTGTGCTGATATGTCTGTACTTGACAGAAGTGATCAGAGAGGCTAATTGGATGTTCATGTCAAGAGAGGTTATTCCCGTTATGTAGGCCTCTCTCAGACTACTGCATTCAGTTTTGGTCTCCATATTACAAATATCAGGAGTGCGCTCCCCTCGACTTTCTCGTATCCTGAAATACAGGAAAAGGTCATCAGAATCACTTCCGGTTTTGCAATATTTCACAAATATATCTCTTTGTTTCATAACTAATTGATAATATCGATACACAATCATTTATAATCAAACTTTATATTAAAATGATATTGTCACACTTAGGGAGGTTGAAAACGGTGGTGGAATTTTTCATGATTACATATGCATTACCTAG